>NC_134481.1:35530500-35620393 GCF_964194025.1 Convolutriloba macropyga | reverse complement strand
AAGTCCCTGACCGTCAATTCAAAGAACTTTCATTGTTTCATAAAATAAACAATAAATTAGACCTCGAATGGATTAGAAAAAAAACTATCAAACATAACCGACTAACGTCGGGCGAATTGCTCTCAAACGACCGGCGGGCGGTTGTCAGCACCTAGCCACTGTTTAGTGAGGTTAGCTTTCGCTTGATTGAAGAGGCGTGAGGCTAGGGTAATAGACGATATTATCACGCCACATAACAGCCGCTGAAGTCAACAAAAGAGTTAAGGAGAGAGAGAGAGAGAGAGAGAGAGAGAGAGAGTGCGAGGTAAAACGTGAGCGAGAAAGAGAAGGAAAGAAACGCCAACCAACACACAGAGAGAAAGAGAGAGAGCTAGAAATTTTTTCCATGAGATTCTAGCCTTGTTAGTAACTAAATCATATAAAAAACTGAAAGTGCAAAATTCAGAAGAAAACTTTCCACATTTCGCAGTGACGAAAATGTTCAAAGAACATTTTTTGCCGCTGGATTTTTGTCAGGTAACCCATCTGCAAGACTTAAAAAGCTTCGTTAGCCAGTATTAATCGTTAAACTCAAAAAAGGACTCAAAAACTGCAAATAAAATGAAAAAAATTTCAAAAAAAAATTGAAAAATCATAAGTTTTATTAAAAAATCGATAAAATTTGTGATATTGAAAAGTTCAAAACTATTCTATCGCAATAAAAATTGTTCAGTAACCTATTATCAAAGCCTATACGAGGTTTCTTGGGGCTGGAAGAACTTAGATAATGACAAATTTTGAAAAATTTGAAAAAAAAATTCAAGTTTTATCCAACAATTGCTAAAAATCGTGATGTTCAAATGTTGAAAAAACATTCTATTACCACTAGAAACTATGCAGCAACGTATTATCAAACCCTTCAGGAGGTTGTATGAACCCTGAGGCTGAAAAATCTTTAATGAAAATATATGTCAAAAAATTTTTAAAATATAGCAATTTTTGTCAAAAAAATGCTAAAATTCGTGATGTTTAAATCTTGAAAATGATTCCATTACTTCTAGAAACTACATAGTAAACTATTATTAAACCCTCGAGGAAGTTCCTTGGCTCTTGAGGCTGGATAAACCTAAAAAACGACAAAAACTTTCAAAAACATTGAAAAATTTGCAAAATTTATCAAAAAAATGCAAAAAATTCGTAGTGTTGAAATGTTGAAACCATTCTATTACCACTAGAAACTATTCAATAACCTATTATCAAATCCTAGAGTCGATTCCTTGACACCTAGGGCTGCTAGGGCTGAAAAAACTTAAAAAACTGACAAAAATTTTCAAAAATCTTGAAAAAAAATTGTGAAAATTAGTATAAATTTGCGTTTTTAGCTAGCGGTTGTTCGTCAGTAGCTAGCCACGGGTGGGGGGGAGGGTGCACGGGGGTGCCGATGGGGGTGGCGACAGTCGGGTGGGGAGGGGGGGGGTGGGGGCAACAGGGCGGTGGGGGGGGGTCTTCAACCTCCAAGAACCGCTGTTCACACCATAAGTATAAGACTCCAAAACTGTTTGATCTGAAACAGAGCTAAAAGGCTCTAAGAGCACTTAATGCCCGCTGGGCGCTACCTGTTTATCCCGTTTTTGAGGACGAAAAGTCAAAAGCGTCAGACGAAAAATTGGTCAAGCGAAAAATCGCATAAAAAAAAGACCGACAGGACTAATATAATTGCTACAAACTTCGTTTGAGAGCAATTAATAAAAACAACGGATTGATAAAAACAGTAAAAATCGAAAAAAAACTAAGAACAGTTCAAGCGGGAAAGCGGTTTTTTTCAAACACCATTTTCTTACTCTACTCTTCAAAAATATAGTGAAAAATTTTTAGCTGCAAAAGCACTCACTCTATTGGGGAATGGCATATCAGGCGAAAGCTCTACTACGCGAAGCCATTTTGTGTAGACATTGGGTCGAAATTTTCAATTAACTTTGAAGAAATTAGGCGTTTGATACTTCAAAATCCGATTGACGCAAAAAAGAACTCAAGTGTTCCTAAGAATTGTCCGAACACGAAAACAGCTCAAAAATACAGAAAAATTGTTTTTAATATAGCAAATCTGCACCAGTTCAGTTTAGTTCTATCCCATAGTTATGCCAACAATTTTCTCAAATTTAACCGCTCCACAGATTTAGACTATTAAGATTAAATCCCTTTTCATATTAAGACTAATTTCTTCACTCTTTTCGCAGTAGCTTTTAGCAAACGAAATTCTCCTTTCGCACATTACCGAGTGAACATGAAAATAGATTACAAATAAAGAAAAAGTGTTTTTAATATTGCAAATCTGCAGCATTTCAGTATAATTCTATTCCATAGTTATGCCAACTATTTTTTCCAGAAATAAACCAATTCACAAAGATTAAACTGACAAGATTAAAGCCTGTTTCAAATTAAATTCTTCACTCTTTCCACAAAACCTTTTAACAAACAAAAATCTCTTCTCGGATATTACGGAGTGGTGTTAAAAAGGTTGACAAAAATTTTAAAAAATGGAACATTTTGCATGTATTTATCAACTCATTTTCACGTTCAGACATTGGTTAGGGACAGTGAGTACTTTATAGCGTCATCAAGATATCGCACTACCGTTTTTAGGAATTTTGTTTTGCCTGATTTCTACGAAAAAATAGTTGAGAAATTTTGCCAAATGGCTACAAATATTAGGTTCGCCAAATCGAGCTTTCACCTAACATCCTACGCCACGTTCCACCTTGTGTTTCGGCGTGACCAAAATCGTCACTGCAATTTGACTTCAAAAAGTAATAGGCGGATATTGATGGCATCAGAAATTTCATGAGAAAACGCACAGAACTAAGCCTGAGTTGAAAAATGAGCGTTCTAGCTGTAATCAAAGGTAATCCCGATTGTTCATAACCTTTTTTCTATGGATAACAAACCAAACAGCTGCAGGTGGTAACTTTTTGTTGCCAAGCCATTAAATAATTTTAAATAGTTTAATATTGAAATGAAAATCGTGTACTGGATACCTCCATTGGAAGGGTCTTAAAGTAACGTATTGAAACATACCCGGCAGATTGCCGGAAAATAGCCCCCGTTGATTCCAATAACCATGATTGGGATTGAAAGAATAGAAGATATTGAAAAAAAAAGATTTTTGTACAAAAACATTTTTTTAAGTCCGATTTATTTTGATGGCATTTCGTAGTTGAACATAACGTACTTCTGTTTCTTAGAGAGAGGCTACAGGGGCTACTATCAATACCAATAAGCATTAGAGATGGTAACTAAGACTTATAGGAACGGCGTTCAAATAGCGGGCATCTAAAATTGGGCTTTATGGGTTTATCCCGTTTCCACTTCTGACTTCAATTTTTTATACTGACTCTGTTCATTTTGAATTGCTTTGCTGAGCAACTGATGTTCAAAATCACTTTTGGCAGAATGAGAGAAGAGAGAAACTAGCCTAGAGAAGTCAAAAAGATATCACGCAAAATGTTGAAAAAGCGGCAAATGAGGTAAAGCGAAACATTTTTTTATTCGACGAAGTAAAAAAACATAGCAGGACAAGTCCTGAAATACAATTGAATGAAAAACGAATTGAATGAAAAACTCAGACGTACTCTACCTGACCAGCAGATTAATCGAACAATGCCAGCCAGAACACAAACAAAATCATCTCAAAAAAATGAGAAACTAAAAGAGAAACTAAACAAAAATATACTCATTGCTAAAACTCTTGAAGCTTTAAAACCTAAAGCAAAAATTTTTCCATTTAAAATTATCTATTTCTAAAATATGTACAAAACCAACTTTTGTTTCCGAAATCGGTCCAGTCTTATATCTGAAGACCTGAAAAATACTCATTGGCCCTTAAAGATCGATTAACTCGAAAATGAAAAAATTTGGAAAAAGAAGTCAATTGCAAATTAAAAAGAAAAGGTTGCTGAAAATCGTGATATAAACATCTTCAGATTCATATCTGTGTCTCTAGAGGCTATCCAGTAACCCAATTCCAAGCTTTCAAAAACTCATTGGCTCATAGATCGATAGGCAATAATTTTTGAAAAATTCAAACTTCAAAAAAACAGAAATTCGTTCCATTAAAATGTTGAAAGCCATTCAGTTGCCCCCTAGCAACTATTTAATAACATACTATCAAACCCTGGATGAGGTTAACTGGCTACTGAGGCAAGAGGAAATTAAATAAATTACAAATTTTTTTGAAAAAACTTGAAAAAAATTGCAAATTTTATCAAAAAACTTCTAAAAGTCGAAAGGTTAAACTGTTGAAAACAAATCTATTGAAACTAAAAACCATGCAGTAAATTTCTATCAGAACGTGGAATATATTTGCTCGCACTTGAGAATGGACGAAAATCAAAAACTGACAAAAACTTTAGGAAACCTCAAAAAAAATTGCAAATTTTATCAGAAAACTTCTAAAAGTCGAAAGGTTAAACTGTTGAAAACAAATCTATTGAAACTAAAAACCATGCAGTAAATTTCTATCAGAACGTGGAATATATTTGCTCGCACTTGAGAATGGACGAATATCAAATACTGACAAAAACTTTAGGAAACCTCAAAAAAAATTCCGGACTTTATCAAAAAATTTTAGGCTTCCTAAAGTTCCAAAAAAATGCTAAAATTCGAGACATTAAAATGTAAAAAACCAATCCATTGTTACCAGAAACTATGCAGTGCCCAACTAACAAACCTCAAAGGAGATTGCCTGGTCCCTGAAGCTGGAAAAACTGAAAAAATGACAAAAATTTTCAAAAACCTGAAAATGCGAATTTTGTCAAAAAAATAGCTAAAATTTGTGATATTCAAAAGTTGAAACCTATTGCATGGCAACTAAAAATTTCAGCAACTTATTATCCAACCCCTGATGAGGTTTTCTGGTCCCTGGAACTCGAGCAACTTGAATATTGACAAAAAATGTAAAAAAAAAATGAAAAAAATTGTAAGTTTTGTCAAAAAATGCAAAAATTCATAATGGCAAAAGTTGAAAACCATTCCATTACCACTAGAAACTATGCAGTAATCTGTCATCAAACCCTAGAGGAGGTTTCCTGACACCTAGGGCTAAAAAGACTCAAAAAGTGACAAAAATTTTCAAAAAACCTGAAAAAAAATGGCAAAAAATAGTATCATTTTGCGTGTTTGTAGTACCAAAACATAGCTCATAAAAAAAATTGCACCATTTTGAGCCCAGAAACTCCTAAAAATGACCTTTTAACCTTAAATTAAGGCCATCCCAGCAGCTACACCACTACAAGCACTTGAAGGACTACTAAAGCCCACTTTGGGCCTCTAATGAAACTTAATGCCCGCTGGGCGTTACCTGTTTATCCCGTTTTGAAAGATCAAATTCATCGAAAAATGTGTGAACACATCTTAAAAAAAACACAGCGCACCAATACAATTCAAATTCTTTTATTGTAAAAAAATAGGAGGGCTATAATAGCCGGCTGAGAAGATGAGGGCGGCTATTAATAAAAACAGCTGGCAGATTGCCAGAAAATAGCCGCAATAGATTCGTAGATCGGCAGTCTAAAAAAAACAGTAAAAAAGACAGACAAAAAAATCGTCTTTTCATTGAAGGCTGATCTGTTATATTTTGATTAAAAATCTGTAAAGTTATTGCTGCCTCTATTAGCTGATCTCAAATAACCTTCATTTAGAGTGACACACACCCATTTGACCTTATCTCTTTGAATTAAAGTAAATAAAAGTCAATTTCAAAGTGAGGAAGTCATTTTTGAGAGTGAGGTAAGTCAAGTGTGACCAAAAATTTAATCACGCGCATGAACAAAAGAACTCGCTCCACTAAGAGCGAAAAATGACGTCACACATGCAATTCAGTTGAAATTACATGAACGAATGAACAAAAAGTGGCTGTGACGTCATATGGTCGTAACAAAAATCATGACGAAATAAAAAAAAACAGCAGGACAAGTCCTGACGCACAATTCAAAGAATTTTCATTGACTAAACAGAAAACTAGACCTTGAACGGACTATGAATGGACTGGGAAAACCATTTAGAAAAAAATCCGATCCAAAAACTCGGAAAAACGGTAAAAATCAAAGTGAAATTGCCGCATGTGAACAAAAAACCACTAGCGAGAAAGCGAATTTTTGTTCAAACACCGTTTTCTCACTCTACTTTAAATTTAGACCGAAAAAATTTCACGCCGCAAAAGCACTCGCTTTTTCGCTCCACTTCCTGTTTCGGGTGACCAAAATCACTACTCCAATTTGACTTCAAAAATCATGAAAATGTGTGAACAGATCTTAAAAAAAAGACAGCGCCCCAATACAATTCAAATTCTTTGAATTGTAAAAAACCAAGAGAAGGCCAATAATAGCCCCAGCTATCGCTGTGCGACTATTAATAAATTGGAGCAAGTTCACTCTAGGAAGCGATCAAGTCCACATCTGGCAGTACCGGAAGCCTTCTAGAGAGTCAGTATGCTGCATTATCGGGCCTGAGTGTCATTCCATACGTAAAGTTTAAAAGAATACTTTACAACACCTTCTGGAGAATATCCATCTGCGAATTATAAAGGAAATTTTGATCTAGCATGATGTTTTGAATAATTCTGTGCCAAACCACCGCAGCTAATCAACTTGCTGCAGCGGTTGATCAACTCGTCCCCAAATCAACTTGTGAAACAGCTGCGGAACGGGCGAGAAACATTTTCAGCAGCTGAGCTCCAGGCAAATAACAAACTTACTGCAGCATACTTCCCCGGACATTAAGCAAGTACAGCTCAGCATAGTCAACAAATATTAAGAACTCTATCAGCCATCTCGCCAGGCACTCAAAACGTTGTCTTTGTTGTCTAAGAAATTGTCGTCTACCCTTGTAGAAATAAAATACGATCAGCCACATCGAAGCACCTGAGAAACAAGCAGAGGAGATTGTTAAGTAATAATACGAACTATCTAAAACTTGTTGAAGAGATCGCGACGAATTTAGACTATTTCTCCGGTGACCTCTGGATTATACAGAGGTACATTTTTGTTGGTTGCATTTTAAGAACTCTCGGTTTAACTATTTGTTTTGCTCTGTAATATCTTTGCTGTTGAGGCGTCGAAGTCTTGGTTGATGTATACATAGATGTAACCATTGTTGGTTGTTTCTGAGACCTAAGCTTTTCTCTCACAATTTCTGTTCAATTTTGTTGATTTATCTTTTCCATTAATTTATCTTTTGTTTATCTCTGTTGTTGAGGCGGTAAAGTCTCTGGCGACCTCTTGATTATACTTCGGTGTAACCTTTGTTGGTTAATTCTAAAACTTAGTCGCTTCTATAGTTTTTATTCTCGTCTGATTACCACCCCAACATGAATATACCTAATAGGGGTTCATTTGAAGCCCCATGCGAAAACCATTTCATTTCTTGGGAGATTTGTGGCACCAGTGCCATACATGTACTATGCTTGAAAATCGACCATTTTGTTGTTACCATAAAATTTCGTGAAACATCCCTTCATGTCCAAATGCATCTATTCCTTCATTGCTGTCGAAAGTTTTGACAAAAATAGACGTACTAAGTAGTCACATTTGTGAAGTGAAAAGATCGCAAGCGCATATGAAGCAAAAGGAAGCTTTTCAAAAACCATCGCATTTAGATGCGTTTTCCAGGGGCACACACATTGAATTCACTCGCAGCAAAAGAACGACAGCGACTTGATAGTGCTGGGTCCAATTTAAATGAAAGGAAAAAGCGCAGGATTTGAGATCAGCAAGAGAATTGAGTCTGTGGTGAGAGTGTGCCATATTTGCGAGATTGAGTTATATTTCAAGATGGATCTGACAGAGACGGGGATGAAGCCGTTCGACCTTAAACAAAGCCGCGCTCAGAAAAGAAGGAAAGTTTCCCTGCCAAGGCTATTAAAGGATTTGTGCCCTTACTGACATAGACGTCAAACCACGTTGAACCCCACGAAGTCACTATTTAGTAAGCCTAGATTCTTCTAACATAACGACGACAGAGTCTCTTCTTGACTATTGCCAGCCGAAATAGCGGAACCCAATTGCTTCTCGTGAACTTCCAAGTATGAGGCAAAATGTTAAATCTTTTCATTTGGTTGCGTCTGAATCAAAGATGGATGTACCGGAATCGAGCGATACTTGGCCAGAACATCTCATCCTGCGTTGATATTTCATGGATGATGAGGGTCGTTCTTGGCTGCAAACTTTCAATGGATCAAGCTATCAATGACTACCACCAAGATCTCGCATCAAGTTTCACCGCTTGATCTTTGTGTAATAACATGCCGGATATTGTTAATTTTCTCTCAATGAATCAGCCGGTCTTTCTATTACTGAAACCTGGTTATCGGATGAGACTGAGTTTCATGTTAAAACTACGAATTGTGCTGTATACTTTTTTACTAGAGTAAATCGCCAAACGAAGAGAGGAGCAGTCTGTTTTCTTACAGACCTCGGTTTGTTATAAAGCGTTAGATTCGAATGTTTTCGAGGACATAGAATACCTCATCCCAGAAATAAATGCCCACGAAAAGCAAGTTGTGTTTGTACAAATTATCGATCACCCAAATCACAAGTTGCAGATTTTATTATTCTTTTCATCACTATTTAGCCTAGTACGCTCTTAAATATAGTTACGCTATCTTCATTGGAGATTTCAATATTCCTAAGTCAAGTTCGGCTTGCAATTCTTCTTCTAGCTGTTTGAATGAGCTGAATCTATATAATTGTGTCTAAGCTTCCTCATTGCAGTGGCAACGTTCTCGATCTAATTTTCTGTTACTACGAAAATGTGTCAAAAATTGAAATTGACCGCTTCCTTAAGTCAGATCATTTTCGAGTAAACTTCCATATACCAATTGGTTCACTTACGACGAAAAGCATCCCAAAAATTTATTCAATCGCCGACAATGAAAGTTTGTTAGAGATATTTACACCGCTTTCATTTCCTTGACCGGAAGCTGGGACATAAAATTTTCAGAATATCAGGAGAAGATAGTAAACGATGTTTTTGACAGCTATGAATGTTCAGATGTAAAGTCGCGCGATCGAAATGTTCCTAAAACAATATTTCGCTATAGAATTGGCAGACATTGATATTTCGATGCAAAATATGAACAAATAAAACGCAAAAAAAACGAGGTCATGAGAGACGGCTGAAGATAAACCGAAATAATTTTAACGAAGTAGCTTATGAGTCTCATTTGCCTCTCTGTTACTAAAAAGGAAGCGATCCATCTTTTATTGATCCAATGCCTGAAAAATACATAAGAAAACACATTGAGCGAATAGTGAATAACCAATTTTCGGACTACTTGTATAGTACGAAGATATGGCCGATAAAACGATCAGCTTACAGGTCCAAACATTCAGTAGAAACGGCCTTATTATGGTGCACAGATTTGATCTGCATAAATGTGACGAAGTTCAAAAGCGTTATTACTTGCATCCCTTGATATGAAAAAAGCATTCGATACTCTGAAACCTGAAATCGTTCTTAACAACTTGCTAGGCAATTATGGCATTGGTGGTACCATCCTTAAATTTGCGAAACCTTACTTATATGACAGGTCAGCAGAGTTTTGATATCCTATAAATTTTCTACTTCTATTGAGATAGAAACAGCAGTTCCACAGGAAGTATAATTGGACTAATCATTTTTTTAAATCTGCAAACATGTAAATTAAACTAACCACTTGGTTAATGTTACATGTTAGAAATTTATTAATCAAACATTATTTTTTTCTAATTTATAACAAACTAAGGTTCAGTTTTCGTAAAATAATTTAATAAAAAATATGTTTAAATCCTGCAACCCTTCTGTCTATTGGAACTCTTTCGTGTCGTTTAAGCATTTCCGCTGTAAATTTTTGTTTAAATTTGGTCTTCGACGTTTCTTTTCTAATTGTAATTGGAAGTGTGTTCCATTTTCGAATAAAGTTACGAACAATTGAACCATTACTCCATTTTGACTTACATTTTTGTTCTAAGAAAAGGTTATGGGTTCGTTTGTTTACAATAATAGGCACGTTTTCTAAAAATCTGAAATGTTTATTAGAGCGATTTCTTGTTTGTTGGAGAATATTGAAAAACCTAATTAAAGACACCCGTGTTATTTGGAGCTCTGCTGGAAGAATTTTAGTCTCCAGAAGTAGATCTCTGGCAGTATCGTATTTGGTTTTCATAAAGCAAACTTTTATTCCCCAGTTTATGTTTGTTAATTCTGTCAATAGAGTAAGATGGTAAATTTTGAAAAAAAAATTGCGCTAAAATCTAAATGAGACAAAACTAGTGATTTAAAAAGATATATTCTTGTTTTTAGCGGTACCTGATAACGAACTAAATATAATGATCTGATTGCTGAAGCCATTTTACTGATAACCTTATTTAGTTGATTTTGGTATGTCAGTTCCCTATCAATTATTACACCTAAATATCTACATTTTTCAGATGCTTCCAATCGGTGTCCCTTGAAATCGACAGTTTCAATGATCGGCAATTTTTCATTCCTGAACACCATTAACTCCGTTTTTTTCTCATTCAAAGTTAACCTGTTTTGTTTCATATATTGATCTGTCTTGTTTAATGTATCTTCAGCTATTAGCTGCAAATTTGCTTCATTCTTTGCATGACATAGAATTGCTGTATCATCGGCAAATTGTAATACATCACAATTCGTTGATACAGCTTCACTGAAATCGTTGACATTAAGTATAAAAATTAGAGGCCCTAAGACAGTTCCCTGAGGAACACCGTGATTTATGACAACCCAATCTGATTTTGCTATCCCATTTTTTACACACTGTTTTCTATCACAAAGGAAAGAGTTTAATAAGATTCTTGCATTTTCTCCAAATCCATACCTTTTTATTTTGTTCATAAAAACATCTATAGATATTGAGTTGAAAGCCTTTGCTAAGTCTAAAAAGAGCGTGACAACAATTTCGTTTTCGTCAACGCATTGGTTTATCTTTTCAGTTAATGAAATGATAGTATCGAGACAGGACTTTTGCTTTTGAAAGCCGAATTGATTCTTGTTAATCAGACCATTAAGAGTTAGGTGGTGAGTTAGTTGTTCAAGTAGTAATCGCTCAAAAATTTTTGCTAGAGTTGGTGTGACTGATATGGGTCGATAGTTTTCTGGTTCTAGTCGGTCTCCCTTCTTATAGACAGGTGTAACATGCGCTGTTTTCAAAATATTAGGAAACGTGTTTTTGTTTATACATTCATTGACGACAAATTGTAAATGAGTTCCAATAGACAGTTTGCTATCTTTTAGCGCCCATGCTGGTATATAGCCCGGTCCGGGAGATTTATGCTTAGGTAGATTATCAATAACATTATACAATTCTTTTCTGGTGACTGGTCGGAAGCTAAATTCCGGTCCATCAAATGTTAGGGAAGAACAATTTGGAGCAACGTCTTTGCCTTTGTATAATCCTAGTCTCGCAAAACAATTATTAAGAACATTGGCAATCTCTCTGTCATCCTCAACAAAATGACTATCTTCCCTTAATTTGTCAATTTTTTCTATTTGGCTGTTGGAATTGATCCTGTTTTTGATGAATTTCCATTGTTCTCTTGAAGTTGGTAGCTGCTGGAAAAAATTCTTTGTGTAATCATCTGCAGCTTTTTTCAGTTTTCTTTTCACTGAATTGCGTAAAGATTTGTAAAGGTTATAAATCTCTGATTTTGGGTTTTTCTTCCACGCATTAAAGAGACGGTGTTTTTCATTTATCATACCACGTAATTCTTTTGTCAACCATTGCTTTTGTTGTTTTTTGGTACTACTTTCTACCAACTTCAAGGGTGCATGACAACTCACTATATTTTCAAAAATTTCGATAAATTTTAAAAACATTTCGTTCGGCTCATTTATCTGGTACATAGGCGACCAATCTTGCAGCGCAATGTCACGATTGAAATTTGATCGTGAATATTTCTTGGTATTACGTATCAAAAACTGCCTTTTTTTATCACTGTGATCTATTTTTAATGATGACTGATATACTATTGTGAAGTGATCAACTCCAAGAGTCGACTCTAGAACACTGGCTTCAAAAATTTGGTTCTTCGAGATAAAGCAGTGATCAATTAACGAATATTTTTCACCATTTGTCCATGTTGCCTCCGTTTCATTAACGTAACATAGCCCATTGTTTGCTGTGAAAATATCAAGTGACTGTCTACCTTTTGTGCCTAACAAGTTTATATTGTAATCTCCTAATAAAATTAGATTATCTGTATACGAATACACATTTGAAATTTCTACAGTCATTTCATCCAGAAAAAAGTTAGAAAGACTTACATTGGGACAGCATGCTACATTAATGAGTAGTTTTTGTGTTAAAGGCTTACCAATTTCAATCCACATTGACTCAAAAAAACTTCTATTGATTGTGTTCAAATCATTTCTCATTTTTACTTCAAACTGTTTGGGAACCCAAATACCTACCCCTCCACCTCTCTGTACATTAGTTAATGATGATCTTGGTTGGTGAATGAAGTGATGACTATTGCACAGAAAAAACTCGGGAATGTCAGTTTTTTCGTTTATCCATGTTTCGGTAACAACTAGGAATGAGGTTTCATTAAGATTTTTCAAAAAACGAGACAATTGCTCATGTTTATTATTGAGGCTTCTACAATTCATATACCAAAACTTGGGGAACTCCGATTTTCTCGCACACTCACCATTGTATTTTTCAATTGTTGTTATTCTATCCAAACTTGATGGACCTGGGTTTCTTTCAATGTCACCACATTTTTGTAGAATAACAACGATGATTATAAGTAGATATTTTATGTTAAATATTCCGAACCATAGTAAAAAATTTTTAATCTGATCGATATGACGGTAGTTAGGTTTTTTAAGTTTACATAAATTTGAGTGACTTTTGAGAAACTCAATCGTTTCTAGAAAAAAAGCAAACTTAATCAAAATTAAAACCAAGATAAAAATCCACCTACACCTCAAATAAAACATTTTTAATGATTTCTAAAAAGTCACCCAAATGTATCAGAATTCAATACGATTGTTGAAATTATTCCATCCATCTCTCATGGGTACAAAAAGATCTTTGCGCTTTGGTGGAATATGTCTCAAAGAGACATCGTTTGTCGAACAATTGTAACCAATCCTTTTCAAGTGGTTTCTCAGAGTCGCTACTATTTTATTGATTCCATGTAAATTAGGGTGAACACCATCATGCCTTATATCTGTGTTTTCCAAGTCGTAATTCAGGACATTTACTTTACACGACTGAAATTCACCATTAAGTTGATCGGCTATACTATCGACTTCCTTGTTGTATTCATTAATTTCTTTGTTATTTACATCTCTTCCATACAGACCATTCTTTACATTCGGTATTTTGCAAATTGCAACTTTGTGTGGTTTGAACTTTGTTATACATTTGCCAACCAGGTCACCAATTTGCTCTGCTGCTTTTTTTCCGTCAGTACCCTTTATTTACTTCTATTAGATAAACTTGAATCATCTGTTAATCCATTACGTCGATACTTATTTAAAGTTCCTACCGCAAAATAGAAGCTTCAAAAACGTGCCTTCTCTTAAAGTGGTTGCCGTCTTTGGAATTCTTTTCCATCTTACCGGCAATATGAAGAACGATACGGACCGTTTAGAACACAATAATTTTCTGTCAAGCCTGTTAATTTGTGAAGCACCACGGAGATTAGAAGCAGTGCTTAAATCTACATCATCATTATCAAGCCCTCAAGGTTAGATAAATTCCAGGCATTTTACTAACGTCGGTTGAAGGGATCAAGGACATGTCTGGCTCCAACCAAAGTATCCTCGCTGTCCACTGAGAAATCCAGAATGATTCTGAACAGATTGAGTACCTGGAGAGCACCACCCAACTCATTGTCTCTATCATTTAGCATTTGGTACAACAACAGATTTATCAAGAGCGTCTCATCGGAAGCCATGTTTTCACGATGGTCAGTCAGTATGAACTCACGAACGACGTTGGGACATACTTCGATGAAGTAGGCAAATACTTCGACTGCCGACCACTGCAACTGTACTGTATCCTCCGTTTCCTCCTTACTTGCTAACTCATCTATCTCAATACAGAGAATGTGTGCTATCGCTTTCAGGATTCCTGTCTCAATTATGAACACAAAGAATGCCTCTCGTTTCAGAGCGTCCAGACACTGCGAGTACGCGCAAAGTTCTTTGAAAAAACCGAATGAGTTCTTCTTTTCTTCGTACGATGAATCCTCTTTTGAGATCTGAGAAATGATTGATTTCAAAAATGTGACGTCTTCTTGAATCATGGTGACAATTTCTGCTTTGTTCAAGTAGATAAACGACTGCAAAGTATACAAGTTCATTTCCTCCATAATTGGAGGAGTGGGCAGAATGACGTCATGAATGTACTGCACTTTGTACGTCTGCTTAATTTTGTGAAGCAATTTTTCTTTCTTGATGGGGAGCGCTTCCTTCAAAGTGGCATTGTTGATGAACTCCCGGTGACGTTGTCTCTCTTTACCTGGAGGGTACTCCAGAATTCCAATCACATCATCCAAACATGCTTCTGAGAACAGGATGTCGTACAAGGCAGTCTTACCCATCGAGACCAAGTTTTTAAATATTGAGTAGAGATTTTCGAGACCAGTCATAAAAAATTCTTCCTCGCAACGTCTGAATAAATTAATCATTTTGGGTATCAGCTTTTCATTTTCAATCACGCGACATACGTTTTCTTTGTACTTGGCATTCATAAGTTGGTATTCGAAGTCCCACCGCAGCATCTCAATTTTACCAGCTTCCAACAGCTCGTCCAAGTCTCCCGATAAAGCAGCTGTGATGCTTTTGCACTTGGTTTCGCTCTCATTGAGGGCTGACACGGTAGAAACGTTCACATCGTTTGTCTCTGTGACGTCAGAGGCCGCGAGAGGCGAGTCATCACTGCCTGTCTCTGATACTTCATTTTGGTATGCCCATATTTGGTCATAAATGGTAGTGCACCCTGTGAACGAAACATTAATTCACACTTATCCAATTCACTCTAGGGTCGTTTTCTAAATAATTATATTTCTTTAGCTTTTTTGTGGAACACTGTTGAATTAGCCAAAAAGGTCAAGAAAAACTTACTTTTTAAATAAAAGGGTATTACAAGTCAATCATCACAGATTCGAACAGTATCACCATTTCAGCCATCAAATAGTAAACTTGAAGGTCTTTTGTATGTGAAATGAAACTCGTGACGAACTAATACATTTTGACAGCAGCTTTTATGATTGCATTGATTTTACAGTCAATGATACTCACGAGTGTCTGTCGTTTTGAATGAAGAACATACCCGGCTGATTGCCGGAAAATAGCCGCCGTTGATTCCAATAAGCATGATTGGGATTGAACGAATAGAATATATTGAAAAAAAAAAAAGATTTTTGTACAAAAATATTTTTTAAGTCCGATTTATTTTGATGGCATTTCGTAGTTGAACATACTTCTGTTTCTTAGAGAGAGGCTACAGGGGCTACTATCAACACCAATAAGCATTAGAGGTGGTAACTAAGACTTATAGGAACGGCGTTCAAATAGCGGGCATCTAAAATTGGGCTTTATGGGTTTATCCCGTTTCTATTTCTGACTTCAATTTTTTATACCGACTCTGTTCATTTTGAATTGCTTTGCTTAGCAACTGATGTTCAAATTCACTTTTAGCAGAATGAGAGAAGAGAGAAACTAGCCTAGAGAAGTCAAAAAGATTTCATGCAAAATGTTGAAAAAGCGGCAAAATGGTAAAGCGAAAAAAAGTTTGACGAAGTAAAAAAACATAGCAGGATAAGTTCTGACGTACAATTCAAAGAATTTTCATTGACTTAACAAACAACTAGACCTAGAACGGACAATGAGTGAATTGGGAAAACCATTTCTAAAAAATCAGATGAAAAAAGAACAAAAAAAACAGAAAATCAATTTCAAAATACTGCTAGGGAGAACAAAAAACCACTAGTGAGATATTTAATTTTGATTCTAACAAAAAACTTGGTCCAGAATGGGCTGTGAATGGATTGGGAAAACTAGTTAGAAAAAAATCCGATCCAAAAAATCGAAAAAACAGTAAACATCGGAGTGAAATTGCCGCATGTGAACAAAAAACCACTACCGAGAAACCAAATTTTTTTTTCAAACACCGTTTTCTCACTCTACTTTAAAATTAGAGCGAAAAAAATTCACGCCGCAAAACCACTCGCTTTTTCGCTCCATTTTCTGTTTCGGCGTGACCAAAATCACCACTCCAATTTGACTTCAAAAATCATGAAAATGTGTGAACAGATCTTAAAAAAAAAGACAGCGCCCCAATACAATTCAAATTCTTTGAATTGTAAAAAATACGAGCGCAATAATAGCCGGCTGAGAAGATGAGGGCGGCTATTAATAAACCAAATCTCCATCTTTTGGAATCAAAAACTCTTTTTAAAAACATGATGATAAGTTGATGAACAAGTGGTGATAATTACCTTTGATTTCTTCAAAGCTGAGAGCGAGATCTCCCTCTGTCTCGGAGTTCCACACAATGAGCGTGTCCTGCTGTTTCTGATACATGGTATCTGGTTGTATGCGCGACTGGAGCAGAATGACACTGGGGTCAGCCTCACTCTTCATTATGATCATCATCTCTTTACTATTGCTGTTACTACCACCACTAGTGCTACTACTACTACTACTGCTGGTGCTTGTGGTGCCAGTTGTTTCAGTAGCGGTTGAGACAGCAGATGAGGCTACAATTCCGCTCACTGCTGTCGGTGGCTGGGAAACACTTTCCGCGACATCTGCCGTCTTCGAGGACGAGGATGAGGATGTCACTGACCCTGATTCGCCTTCAAAAAAGTATTTGCCCTTATTAATCACCGAGTTCAAAAAACTTCCAACTTCCTGAAAGAGTACGTAATGATGTCGTGCACATAAATTTGGCCAATGAGTGAAACAACTCAAAAAACAGCAAAGTCCTGAATTACAATTCAAGAACAAGTATTGACAAACTTAAACACCGAGACCACGAAAATTATTTTCTGATAAAAACAGAACATAACCAGGCGACTTTCGAAAACAACTTGGAGTTTTAAAAAGGACTACCAGGACTACCCTAACTGACTTAATGAAACTCCTGAATATGTTAATTAATTTGCAACAATAACAGGCAACTTAACAATGGAAAAGTAACTGACAACAAACACTGATAAAGAATATGATAAATAAATTACCAATTGCGACTCCCAAACAACTATTGGCAAAAATCTGTCGAAAAAGTTAGTTCTCATTCAGTAAACGACTGCCAACAGACAGAAAAATGGCAAAACAGTCCAGATAGAGAAAACAGAGGAAAAGAAAAAGAAGTGAAGGACAATGTAAAAAAACTATTGACAAAAAATGTTTGAACAAAACAATCGCCAAAATGTTAAAAGGCCCATCAATTACTTGACAAACAAATTTTATTACGGTTTCCTTTCAGGCACTTACTCAACCAACATCTGGCAAAAAAAACTTTTAACAAAAGAAAAAAAAACCTGAAAAAAATAAGAAGTTTGTTTTATTTATCTCAATGAAAAGTGCCCCCTCTGACCTTCAATATCACCCGGTAGGATCAAAACCTATAAAAAACCTACAAATTAAATATCTAACAGGAAAAACTAAATCGAGGAGTCCAAAATGAGCAAAAATATTCAAAAAATTTATTCAAAAACAGACAGAAATTGGCCAAAATTTGCTTAAATTTAGACAATTATCTTTGAAAAAACAACACAAAATCAATAACAATTACACCGAATGATAACCAAAACCACCTGATCAACTAATTTGAACCACACAACTCACCAAATGCTATAAAAAAATAAGAAGAATACAAAAATTGCTAAAAAGCATGTTAAAAAAGCTCAAAATTGAATCATATTTTTATTGAGATGGTCAAAAAGCTTTCAAACGCTTTATTACTAATAACCGTAAACGATACAAACATCCCTGACACACAAAATTGGAGTTTAAACTCAACGTTGCTTTGAAAATTCCGCGTGATCATAAAAATTCTCTCGCTCAACGAAAACTTTCACACCTACTTTTCTCTCTAAAAAAAATAGCATGAAAAATCCACTCTCTTCTCTCAGCTCTTCAGCAATTTGACCTAAAAATTTTGATTTCACGCATTGCACTTCCTGTTCCAAATACACTCCAACAAAATTACCGATAATAAAAGATGCTCCACCAATACTCCTTTTCGAGTCGTAAGAACTGTCATATTTGTCATCACATAGCTGCACCTCAAACAACACAATTCTATCGTCATACTCCCCTTACAATTCTGAAAAAAATTTATTGCCTCTGCTAAGAGTTCCTCCATCTTATTAAAATCACGCCCAATTCGATTTCTAGCTTCAAAAATTGTCGAAAAGAAAAAAAATGTAGAGTCTCACGTGAACAAAAAATCTCTCGACAGCTGCTAAACTCAGTTTCCTGACTTTGCTTTACCTGTTCGGTTTGAATAAAAACAAGTATAATTGACCTGACTTCAAAAATCATTAGAAGGTGACCAGATATTTAAAGAAAGACAGCCCACGCTCAGTTCAAATTCTTTCAAATTTAAAAAGCAATCAATTTTAAAATTTCACATAAAAAAAAGGTTAAAATTTAATTCAGATTAAACAAAGTTCAGGTTAAAAATTGAAATGACACGTTTCATTCATCCTATTGGTACTAAAAGGCGGCAAACTAGGAAATAATTCTCACCGATCACCTCCGTTCCTCTATATACAACATTTATTGACCGAAAACAGAAACCTTCACAAAACAATTATCATTCTTAAAACACCCGCTATATTCTTTCAAGTTTTATTGACAGCCTTTCCTTAAAAGAAGATCTACTGAACAGCTGAAGAGAACACATCGAACAAACTTGGAGATTAGTTCAAAACTAAAAAATGGAACTTTTGAATAAACCAAGTTTTAGATGAGTTTACTGATTAGCTCAAAAGTAAACAATTTTGTAAAAACAGTAAGCATAACGGACTAACGTCGCGCGAATTGCTCTCAAACTACTGGCCAGAGGACGGCTTATTATTCAGTAGCTAAATCGAAGTAACTAACGGGAGTCAGAATTAAGCTCCACTAGGAGGGGGTAAACGGAACAGAAAAATGTGTGCATTGGGCGGAGTGGAGGGGTCTCATGAGGGGCGCCCGGGGGCGGATTAAAGGGGGTCTAACAACCCCTAAAATCAGGTTTTAATGTCTTCTCAGCAGCTTTGGTGATTTGTACACTTAAGAGACAAGTAAACCTCTAAGAGAACTGCTTACTAATTTATTACCCGTTATTGAGGATGAAAATTCCGATGGTGACACTAAAAAATGGATGAGAAGTCAGTAGTATGAAAAGTCACATAAGACCGGCAAGACTAATATAACTGCTTCGAACTTCGTTTGAGTGTAATCAGAAATCAGAGTCTTGTAGGATGACTATGTTGATTCAAATTTCTCTAGAAGTAAACTTGACACTGCAAAAAGAGACCACGCGTAAGTTTCTGATTTGGTGCAATAGACTACCAAAACGGATTAAAGAAGACCAAAATAGCCACAAATTTTAAGTCATGTTTTGAACTTAAAGTTATGTATTAAGATACAACGCATGTTGGCCCATGAAATTCCCTGAAGTCCAAACGCAAAAAAATTTCAAATTTTTATTGTCCAAGCTTAATTTAATGCCAAGTTACCAAGCATTGACAAGCATTTTTATCGCGGTCGCCCTTGTTTTGATTGGCACCTGTCATCAATTTCAAAAACCAATCATTCACATGAACGTAACCGATTAACGCCAAACGAATTGCTTTCAAACGACTGGCTTTGGTTGTTACAGCTAACTTAAGCTTAGGCAGTCTAGCCTGACTGTTAGAGGGGCGGAGGCTATGAGGCAATGAGGGGTAAGGCTTATTTGATTTGCTGAATTTGCCTTCATTTACTTTAACCTTTTACGGAACACTGCATATTATCACCACTAGCTCCAATTACATCAGAAAACTCTAGATAAAATCAGAGAACCGGTAACAAATGGATAGCAACATTTTCAAATACTTGCTAACTGCTCAAAACTGCTAAAGCTGTTGTTAAATTAATGCATTATTGCAAGTGCAAATTTTCGGCAAACTAATATGCCGCTATCTTCATTTTGACATAGTCAAGCAGGTTCAAGAGATAGTCCCGTTTTTGAAAAAAATGCTCAAAACTGTGTCTGGATACTATATTGAAATGAATTTACTTCATTTTGAAATCAAATTCAACAGTCAAATGAGCTGTAAAACATTTGTTTCTCCCTCAAAAAGTGATGTAGTTCCAACATTTTTTTCATGAAAAATTTGAACGAAAAATGCTACTTTACCTGGACATTTGTCTCTCTCAATTCCTTCAACAGTGAATGCCGATAATGAATCTGCCGATGTTCCTGGAGCATTTTCATCAAGTTCGCTCGTCGAAGATGTCGGTTTGGGATCTATCGAAGCTTCTGGTACATCGTCAGTTGTACTCTGGCTTGTGGCTGTGGTGGTGCTGGACGTGACCGGATCCAGGGAGGACTTGGGAGCCACGCTAACGTATCCCTTCCCCTTATCGTCCCATTGTCGATTCTCATTGAGAACGTACAACTTGACCCGAATCATCTCTTCTCCCTCGACACTAGAGTCTCGTTTGATCGTCAGTTTTAATTCACACTGTTCCACTCACTTCTAATATATTGAGCCAAAATCATCTATATAGTACATCTGAAATACCACAAGGAAACTTGGTTACCTCCGAAAAAGAATTTAAATATGTCATTTATGGATTATCATGAGATGTTTCTGATCTGATCAGAATGTAGTCTCATTGCTAGGTCTCATTAGGTGAGAGTAATACCATGAATCAAAGTCCACATATCTGTTGTTCTTACACTACATCAGCCAAGAAGAACAATTTATAGAACTCCGGAAGTAGCTACTCGCTGATTAGGGTAAGGAGGAGGAGGAGGGGTGAGTGAGAGAGGGGAGGGGGTGGTGACTGAGCGTTGTCAAATTTTTAGGATTAAGACCCGCCCTTCACGCCATAAATTGATGTCTCCTCAGCAGTTTCGGAGAATCACATCCTGAGACTAGTAAAGCCCTAAGAAAACTGCTCGGACAGTTGATGCGCTCGCGCTTTAACCAAAAAAATTGAATAAAATTTTAGAGCTATTAAAAACTAACCATTTTTTGACAATAAATTATGCAACACATCAAATACAATATATAAACCAAACAGAATACAACTACAACATCAAAAAGAGGATTTTATTTTCAGTGTACCTGTCGCAGTTGAAGAACAAGTTTAAATAACACACGAGATGGGTGGGAAAGGATTTTGTTTACTAATCACAACTTTCATATGTTGGTGTGAAATATATCCCTTCACATAACCAAGGTAAATCAAATTAGCTATTATAAACTCAACCTCATTTATATCCAAATGAGTTTCGCCCATGTAATGCAATGTTTCCATAAAAGCTTTAATATCAATTTGATGAGAATTGACAATACGCGCAATGCGTCTGAACAAATTCCGATACACAATATTCTTAAGTCGCTCCAGAATCAGCAAAATTCCAGTCTTGATGAAGAAGTTCTCGCATCTAGCCATGGCTCTGTTGTACAGCCGAACGTCTCCGTTTCGCAGGGATTTGGCGATATCTTGGAACTGGAACAGGGCGAATTTATGGATTAGTCCATGGGAAGGTAGCTTGGCTAGGAGCATTTTGACAGGAATCAGGTAGATGAGAATAAGTCTCAAATTGCGTCTAGACCCAGGGTAGCAGTTGTGGAAGGCGTACAATAGAGACTGTTCGGCAGCTCTGTAATCGTTTTCAAACATTTCCAGACGACCCACAAAGTATTTGTATGCAACCAATTGAGCCTTTGTGTACTCTTCCTTAATATTGCATCCTGAAATGTACAATGAAAAAATAAAAATAACCGATTGCGGTCGGGCGAATAGCTCCCAAACGACCGGCTTCAATAGCAGCCAGCTAGGGCTTAGGGATGCTAGCATTAAGGGTGGATGCGCGGAGTCCGAGTCTGGGGTCAAGCTTTGGTGGTGCGGTGGTGGTTTGGAAGGCGACTGTTAGTGCTAGTAACGCTCTAAGAGAGCTGCTCAGTCACTAAATCAATCAGGGCTTTACATGCTTATCCCGTTTTTGAGGCGGAAAAGTTAAAAGCGTCAGACGAAAAATCGGTCAAGAGAACAATCCCATAAGACCACAGTTTTTTTTATAAGTATGACATGATTTTCTCACAAGTAACCTACAAGCCTTTTCCCTCCCTCAATGACGCCATGCCTCGACCTATCCAAAATCACGCCTCAAACTTGATTTCTAACCCGAAAATCGTCAAAAGAAAAGTCAAAAAGAAACTACGCATAATAAAATTCAACTTCTCTGAAATGTAAAAACATTGTAGCTAGATTGTCAAATTAAACTTGTACGCCGTGTCATTTAGAAAACAGAATATAGCCGGCAGATTGCCGGAAAATAGCCGCTTGTGACCTTCCATGGAATTGAAAGAACTAAAGAAATAAGATAGACAGATCGAACACCAATCCTTTAATCGATCACTTGACTTTTTAGGTTAAATTCGGACTGTTATTTTTATGAGACATATACGCTCTATAAGGAAAAAACCCTAACAGAGCTAACAGATACTCAAGAACTAGGTTTGGCGTATACGTTTGGCACTACTTAGATGCACACTATTTATCTTTAAATAGTAACTAAAATTTCAAGTTCATTAAGTGAGTTCAGAAGTCATTTTTTGAGTGAGGTAAGTCCCGCAATTGACTTAAAAGCAGAGCAAATGACGTCACGCACACAATTTTTAACTGCAAAACAGTAAAATCACTGAAATTCAAAAAGCCAATGATCGCAGGAATCATTAGAGACGATAAATTGCAAACCACGATGTCCCCAATAAAGGCAGCTATCGCTACGCAGCTATTAAAAATACCTCATTCAGTTGTGCTCAGGCGAATGTTTCCAAGCTGATTTTAAAAATTCAAACATTAAAATATTGAAAAATTCAGTTACAAGTTGTATTTCGGTCGCGATGTTTTATGACAATAGCCGTCAATATATGGAAGCCTTTTACCGAGCTTGAAGGGAGGGTAAGTGGGGGAAGGAGGTAAGTGGAAGGGGGTCAAACTTTAAGAACCGCCCTGCACACCATGAAGTTATGTCTCTTAAAGTTTCGGTGAATTGCATATTTGAGGCTAGCGAGACGCAAGGCACTAAGAGTACGAAAAATCAGATAGTCAGATTGAAAATCAAACAGTCAGACAAAAAGTTGTTGGAACAAAATTGCATGAGAAAGACCTACAGGATTAATACAATCCTATTGCATACAAACTTCTTTTGAGAGCAATTAATAATAGCTGGCTCAGCTATCACTTTCACAGATATTATTACGCGTTGTACCAAAAATAGCTCAACAGAGCATCTGAGACAGAAAATTAACTAGTTTTAGGAAGAACTCCAAAAACCAAAATAATCGAATGGAAAACCTGAAATGCACAATGCCTCAAAATGACCATTCTGTTATTGGTAAGTTTAGTAAGCATAGTATAGTAATCATTTGAGTACTACTAAAACTTTTACTTCATATCCAGTGCTTACCACTCACACTGTATTTAGTTGGTTTTTCACAATATTATTTATATGAACGTAGAATTTATCTCAGTACAAAACCTCGGACTCTACAGAAGTTGCCTGAGAATTAACGTTCGTTAGCTTAGAGGGGAAAAACAAATCCCCTAGGAGATACCACAACAAACATACCCGGCAGATTGCCGGAAAATAGCCGCCGTTGATTCCAATAAGCATGATTGGGATTGAAATAACAGAAGATATTGAAAAAAAAAAAGATTTTGTACAAAAACATTTTTTTAAGTCCGATTTATTTTGATGGCATTTCGTAGTTGAACATACTTCTGTTTCTTAGGGAGAGGCTACAGGGGCTACTATCAATAACAATAAGCATTAGAGCTGGTAAAAAAAACTTATAGGAACGACGTTCAAATAGCGGGCATCTAAAATTGGGCTTTATGGGTTTATCCCGTTTCTATTTCTGACATCCATTTTTGTACTAACTCTGTTCATTTTGAATTGCTTTGCTGAGCAACTGATGTTCGAAATCACTTTTAGCAGAATGAGAGAAGAGAGAAACTAGCCTAGAGAAGTCAAAAAGATTTCACGCAAAATGCTGAAAAGGCGGCAAAATGAGGTAAAGCGAAACATTTTTTTATTCGACGAAGTAAAAAAACATAGCAGGACAAGTCCTGACGTACAATTCAAAGAATTTTCATTGACTAAACAGAAAACTAGACCTAGAACGGACTATGAATGGATTGGAAAAATCATTTAGAAAAAAAACCTATCCAAAAAATCGAAAAAACAGTAAAAA
This sequence comes from Convolutriloba macropyga, assembly GCF_964194025.1. NCBI lineage: Eukaryota > Metazoa > Xenacoelomorpha > Acoela > Convolutidae > Convolutriloba > Convolutriloba macropyga. Next base: position 35,595,926 of record NC_134481.1, on the reverse strand, counting down.
TCAAAGTGAAATTGCCGCATGTGAACAAAAAATCACTACCGATAAAGCCAATTTTTTTTTCAAACACCATATTCTCACTCTACTTTAAAATTAGAGCGAAAAAATTTCACGCCGAAAAACCACTCGCTTTTTCGCTCCATTTCCCGTTTCGGCGTGACCAAAATCACTACTCCAATTTGACTTCAAAAATCATGAAAATGTGTGAACAGATCTTAAAAAAAAAGACAGCGCCCCAATACAATTCAAATTCTTTGAATTGTAAAAAAAAATAGGAGCGCTATAATAGCCGGCTGAGAAGATGAGGGCGGCTATTAATAATTCTGATCAGAATAACACAAACCAAATATCAGGCAGTGTTTAACTCGTACGGAAGCAATGGAGAATTGACTTGAGTACCTTCAATGGCCCTTATAAGTGGCTTGCACAACTTGACATTGTTCATTTTGAAGTATATCTTGAAGAGTTGGTTGACTACGTGTAGCATTCCCCATCGCTTGCTTCTCTCGATGTCAGTGCGCGTGTCTGAGGCACAGATGCGGAAGCAGGCCATGATTGCATCTGCACATTGCATCAAGATCTCATCCGTCTTTGCCTCATTACTTTTGTGCATCTGGCGGGCAGCTCTTAACACACTCAAGTCATTACTTTGCATAAATTAAAACGTAAAAAAACACAACTTACTTCATAAGTTTTTACATTGAATTTTATTTAACAATAATTGGACAAAAAGGTCTGATAATCGCCGCTTTCACACAGTGTAACAAAAAGTTATGCATTGTGAAATGCCTTCAATGAGTACAATCTGGTTCTAAATAACTTATCAACTTAGTTGCTCAGTCACCAAAATGACAAATCACTTTTGCAGAAGAAACACGTTCAAATGAACCCACAAGAGGATCTGATGCTTCGCTTACATGACTGCTGAAATTATCGAGAAAAAATGACATTCACCGAGAACTGCGTAGGGGTCCGAGATATGTATTATTTGGAAGTGATTTCTGCAGACAAAAATCTTGTTCGAAACACGCACTTGCCGAGTTTTAAAATCTGACACTGAAAAAAAAATCGGCCACTCTAGAATCTGGCACTGCAGCAAGTGTGTTTCACAAGCACGATTGTGTCTCAAGTGATGGAAAAACAATAGCAAACATTAACTGCTACAAATAGGTTAACTTTTAGTACCGAAGTGAAAGATGTCTGGCATCGATGATGAGCTCAACCATGAGAGGCAGGGACCAGTTGTCCTCCTTCTGGTTGTTCTGGAAGTCTTTGCTGAAGGCCTGAAGACACGCCAAGTGACTGAAACACAAACAACCAACGTCCACAACCAATGTTTACTCCTGAATAATGTCTAAACATTACTCAAAGTTAATCAGTTGTTCTTTCACAATCATTTCGAGTTTTGTTTTCAATTGAAATATGGTGACCGGGACGATCATACACAGCAGGCTCAAATAGTTGCCCTCTAAACCAGAGTCGTATAATCGCCTATAACAACAATAATTGATTTTGTAAAATTATATGCCCACTAGTCTGGGAGCGATGAAGGCGGGGACGATAGATCCGATGATACATGTATAAAAAACATGAGACTATTATTTATAAAAATAAAAAAAACACGCCAGGGGTTGTTCAAACAGGCTGCAAAATGTAAAACAAATGTGTTGAGAAGTGGAAATAGAAAAAGAGTGGACCAGACTGATGTAGACTAACTTGGCCCAGCACTCGGCAAAGTTCTCCCTGTGAATGAAGTAGATGGCCTTCAGATGTGAAATGATCATTTCATCATAAGGGGAAGCGAGAGGAGGCTTGAATTGGGTCACTTTAGCCTCTGGTGTGTCCATCCTCAGCTTGGGGTTCATAATGTGTCTGTCTCTGAATGAGAACAAAGTGGCACATGTGTCTCCTGTTTCGAAGGAGAGACATTGTCTCAGCTGAGCTAGGTACTGGAACGCACTGATATATGGATTCATTGCACAACTAAAACAAAGTGGAATAAACATTATCGACTACCACTGGAAGAACGGCTTTCGAACGACAGGCCAGGGTTTTGCATTGCTTTTAGCAAGCGCAAGCGTTGGGAGGTGGCATCCGCACTCACATGTAAGGGACGGGGGGAGGGGGGGGGGGGGTTGGTCTTAACCAAAAATCTTAACCAAATTGCCCTTCTCATGAAATCCTCTTCCTCAGAACCTTCGCTAAACCACATATTTCTAGCCTACAAAGGATCTTGAAGATGTACATGTCAAATTAATGCCCTTGGGCTTGAGAAGTTTATTCCGTTTGTCAAAATGAAAAGACCAATCACTCAAGCGAGCGAAGCAGCATTCTAGACCAAAAACGCTCTACAAACAATCTTCCAGAAAAAAACAGCTACAATAACAGGTTCAAGCTTCGTTCCAGAGCAATTAAAAAAACTTTTATTTTAACATTGGCTGATCACATCAATATAGCCAGTTACGTGATTCAATGTCCTGAGCTGAATCTAAATTGGTATGTTAGACCTTTTCTTGGACAGAAAATTTCCAATTTCAAAAACAAACCGACTAACGTCACACGAATTGCTCTCGGTCGAATCGTGAGGCAAAGAATTTAGAAGGGGTCAAAATTTATATTTCTAAATTTTTCATGGTGCAACCTTTTTATGGAACAAAGACTTAATAACTTCGAAGTGTCAACTTTTATGGTGAAAAAAATCTGCCTAAAAGGGGTTCGCGGATCAGTGTCAAGTACATAAACATCTACGTTACACGCGCTATGTACGGTCATCAACCTCGATCGGTTTTCAATTCAGCAACAGAATTAAATCCTGAAAGCGCGCAACTCAAATCGCTCAAGAAGTCAAGTCACTCCAGTAAATAAATGGAAAGAATATTCGAGAACGGTCAAGCAAACTTTTAATTTGCTTCAAACTTCGTTTACGAGCAATTATTATGAGCGAGAAAAGAGGACTATATATGCATTGTACATACATCCATTATACAAGCGGTGAAACAGAAAGAATTTTCTAGAAGGGAACAGTCGACCACAGAGAAATTTCCTTTTGTTAAATTGTGAGATGTTATTTTTTGATTACGGATCTGTATAAGTTATTGCTGCTTCAATTAGCTGCTCTTCAATAACCTTCATTTAGAGTGGCAAGCACTGACCTGACCTTATCTCTTTTGAATGTCCAAAGAAAAGTCAGTTTCAGAGTCAGGAGGTCATTTTTGAGAGCGGGTAAGTCACGCGTGACCAAAAACAATCACGCAAATGAACAAAAAATCTTGCTTGCTCCAATAAGAGTCAAAATGACCACGCATGCGATTCAGTTGAAATTGCATGAAAGAGGAAAAAGCAGATTTGAAGTGATTATGACGTGATATCGTCCTTATCTATAGAAGGCCAATAATAGCCCCAGCTATTACTGTGCGGCTAATAAAAAGAAAACAGGGTTATAAATGCGATTGTACAAAAATCAATTTTGGATATTTCCTCTGTCTAAGATTAGATAAAACAGATACAAGTTTACAGCTTTTAATAGATACTAGATATTTATGCCAGCACAATGTCAACCTTCATATGCTTAGCACAGTTTTCTGGAAGAACCCAGCATAAAAAATCAGCAATTACATTTTTAATAATTTCAAGCGAAAATGGTCGAAGATAAAAGCCCACTTATGGATATCAACTTAGAGCAAAAAACAAAATTTCAAACTTGTTCCGATATAAATTCATCCAATCAATGACTTGAAAAAGGTCGACAGTGGTTCTTTATTGAAATTGGGTCACAATCAGTCATTGAAGAAGCTGCCAATATGTATGCTCGAAAAGATACTTATCACATGGTTTCTCCAAAACAAATTAAGTGAACTTTTTGAAGAAATTGAATGTGATTTTGGCTCAATAAATTATCGAAAAAAATCTGCCGAGTGAGGTGTTCAAGACCGCCAGCTCAGTGTGCTGCACACTTACTACTACGCTACACGGCTACTAGGAATCAATTTCGCAATGCACGCAAATAAAATCACTCAAAAATCAAAAAGCCGAGCTTGAAAAGTCACCCGAAAAGTGAAATCAAAAGAATTTTCTGGAAGAAAACAGTCAAGCACAAGATTTTCATTAAAAAATCTGTATTAAACCTCGTTCGAGAGCAATTTAAATTAAACAAAGCTGGTGGGTTGCCAGAAAATAGCCGCAATAGCTTCGTAGATCTGCAGTCTCAGAAAGATAGTAAAAGAAACATACCAAAGAGAAATTTCTTTTTGTTAAATTGTGAGATGTTATTTTTTGATTACGGATCTGTATAAGCTGTTGCTGCTTCTATTAGCTGCTCTCCAAAAACCTTCAATTAGAGTGGCAAGCACTGACCTGACCTTATCTCTTTTTGAATGCCCCAAGAAAAGTCAGTTTCAGAGTCAGGAGGTCGTTTTTGAGAGCGGGTAAGTCACGCGTGACCAAAAACAATCACGCAAATGAACAAAAAAAACTTGCTTGCTCCAATAAGAGTCAAAATGACCACGCATGCGATTCAGTTGAAATTGCATGAAAGAAAGAAAAAGCAGATTTGAAGTGATTATGACGTGATATCGTCCTTATCTATAGAAGGCCAATAAAAGCCCCAGCTATTACTGTGCGGCTAATAAAAAGAAAACCGGGTTATAAATGCGATTGTACAAAAATCAATTTTGGATATTTCCGCTGTCTAAGATTAGATAAAACAGATACAAGTTTACAGCTTTTAATGGATACTAGATATTTATGCCAGCACAATGTCAACCTTCACATGCTTAGCACAGTTTTCTGGAAGAACCCAGCATAAAAAATCAGCAATTACATTTTTAATAATTTCAAGCGAAAATGGTCGAAGATAAAAGCCCACTTATGGATATCAACTTAGAGCAAAAAACAAAATTTCAAACTTGTTCCGATATAAATTCATCCAATCAATGACTTGAAAAAGGTCGACAGTGGTTCTTTATTGAAATTGGGTCACAATCAGTCATTGAAGAAGCTGCCAATATGTATGCTCAAAAAGATACTTATCACATGGTTTCTCCAAAACAAATTAAGTGAACTTTTTGAAGAAATTGAATGTGATTTTGGCTCAATAAATTATTGAAAAAAATCTGCCGAGTGAGGTGTTCAAGACCGCCAGCTCAGTGTGCTGCACACTTACTACTACGCTACACGGCTACTAGGAATCAATTTCGCAATGCACGCAAATAAAATCACTCAAAAATCAAAAAGCCGAGCTTGAAAAGTCACCCGAAAAGTGAAATCAATAGAATTTTCTGGAAGAAAACAGTCAAGCACAAGATTTTCATTAAAAAATATGTATTAAACCTCGTTCGAGAGCAATTTAAATTAAACAAAGCTGGTGGATGGCCAGAAAATAGCCGCAAGAGCTTCGTAGATCTGCAGTCTCAGAAAGATAGTAAAAGAAACATACCAAAGAGAAATTTCTTTTTGTTAAATTGTGAGATGTTATTTTTTGATTACGGATCTGTATAAGCTGTTGCTGCTTCTATTAGCTGCTCTCCAAAAACATTCATTTAGAGTGGCAAGCACTGAACTGACCTTATCTCTTTTTGAATGTCCAAAGAGAAGTCAGTTTCAGAGTCAGGAGGTCATTTTTGAGAGCGGGTAAGTCACGCGTGACCAAAAACTTAGTCACGCAAATGAACAAAATCGCTACAAAAAAATTGCAAATGACGTCACGCATGCGATTCAGTTGAAATTGCATGAAAGAAAAAAAGCAGATTTGAAGTGATTATGACGTGATATCGTCCTAATCTATAGAAGGCCAATAATAGCCCCAGCTATCACTGTGCGGCTAATAAAAAGAAAACAGGGTTATAAATGCGATTGTACAAAAATCAATTTTGGATATTTCCTCTGTCTAAGATTAGATAAAACAGATACAAGTTTACAGCTTTTAATAGATACTAGATATTTATGCCAGCACAATGTCAACCTTCATATGCTTAGCACAGTTTTCTGGAAGAACCCAGCATAAAAAATCAGCAATTACATTTTTAATAATTTCAAGCGAAAATGGTCGAAGATAAAAGCCCACTTATGGATATCAACTTAGAGCAAAAAAAAAATTTTCAAACTTGTTCCGATACAAATTCATCCAATCAATGACTTGAAAAAGGTCGACAGTGGTTCTTTATTGAAATTGGGTCACAATCAGTCATTGAAGAAGCTGCCAATATGTATGCTCGAAAAATACTTATCACATGGTTTCTCCAAAACAAATTAAGTGAACTTTTTGAAGAAATTTAATGTGATTTTGGCTCAATAAATCATTGAAAAAAATCTGCCGAGTGAGGTGTTTAAGACCGCCAGCTCAGTGTGCTGCACATTTACTACTACGCTACACGGCTACTAGGAATCAATTTCGCAATGCACGCAAATAAAATCACTCAAAAATCAAAAAGCCGAGCTTGAAAAGTCACCCGAAAAGTGAAATCAAAAGAATTTTCTGGAAGAAAACAGTCAAGCACAAGATTTTAAAAATATGTATTAAACCTCGTTCGAGGGCAATTTAAAATAAACAAAGCTGGTGGATTGCCAGAAAATAGCCGCAGTAGCTTCGTAGATCTGCAGTCTCAGAAAGATAGTAAAAGAAACATACCAAAGAGAAATTTCTTTTTGTTAACTTGTGAGATGTTAATTTTTGATTACGGATCTGTATAAGCTGTTGCTGCTTCTATTAGCTGCTCTCCAAAAACCTTCATTTAGAGTGGCAAGCACTGACCTGACCTTATCTCTTTTTGAATGTGCAAAGAAAGGTCAGTTTCAGAGTCAGGAGGTCATTTTTGAAAGCGGGTAAGTCACGCGTGACCAAAAACTTTGTCACGCAAATGAAAAAAAAAATCGCTACAAAAATATTGCAAATGACGTCACGCATGCGATTCAGTTGAAATTGCATGAAAGAAAAAAAGCAGATTTGAAGTGATTATGACGTGATATCGTCCTAATCTATAGAAGGCCAATAATAGCCCCAGCTATCACTGTGCAGCTAATAAAAAGAAAACAGGGTTATAAATGCGATTGTACAAACACTCAATTTTGGATACTTCCGCTGTCTAAGATTTGATAACAGATACAAGTTTACAGCTTTTAATAGATACTAGATATTTATGCCAGCACAAAGTCAACCTTCATATGCTTAGCACAGTTTTCTGGAAGAACCCAGCATAAAAAATCAGCAATTACATTTTTAATAATTTCAAGCGAAAATGGTCGAAGATAAAAGCCCACTTATGGATATCAACTTAGAGCAAAAAAAAAATTTCAAACTTGTTCCGATACAAATTCATCCAATCAATGACTTGAAAAAGGTCGACAGTGGTTCTTTATTGAAATTGGGTCACAATCAGTCATTGAAGAAGCTGCCAATATGTATGCTCGAAAAATACTTATCACATGGTTTCTCCAAAACAAATTAAGTGAACTTTTTGAAGAAATTTAATGTGATTTTGGCTCAATAAATCATTGAAAAAAATCTGCCGAGTGAGGTGTTTAAGACCGCCAGCTCAGTGTGCTGCACATTTACTACTACGCTACACGGCTACTAGGAATCAATTTCGCAATGCACGCAAATAAAATCACTCAAAAATCAAAAAGCCGAGCTTGAAAAGTCACCCGAAAAGTGAAATCAAAAGAATTTTCTGGAAGAAAACAGTCAAGCACAAGATTTTAAAAATATGTATTAAACCTCGTTCGAGGGCAATTTAAAATAAACAAAGCTGGTGGATTGCCAGAAAATAGCCGCAGTAGCTTCGTAGATCTGCAGTCTCAGAAAGATAGTAAAAGAAACATACCAAAGAGAAATTTCTTTTTGTTAACTTGTGAGATGTTAATTTTTGATTACGGATCTGTATAAGCTGTTGCTGCTTCTATTAGCTGCTCTCCAAAAACCTTCATTTAGAGTGGCAAGCACTGACCTGACCTTATCTCTTTTTGAATGTGCAAAGAAAGGTCAGTTTCAGAGTCAGGAGGTCATTTTTGAAAGCGGGTAAGTCACGCGTGACCAAAAACTTTGTCACGCAAATGAAAAAAAAAATCGCTACAAAAATATTGCAAATGACGTCACGCATGCGATTCAGTTGAAATTGCACGAAAGAAAGAAAAAGCAGACTTGAAGTGATTATGACGTGATATCGTCCTAATCTATAGAAGGCCAATAATAGCCCCAGCTATCACTGTGCAGCTAATAAAAAGAAAACAGGGTTATAAATGCGATTGTACAAACACTCAATTTTGGATACTTCCGCTGTCTAAGATTTGATAACAGATACAAGTTTACAGCTTTTAATAGATACTAGATATTTATGCCAGCACAATGTCAACCTTCATATGCTTAGCACAGTTTTCTGGAAGAACCCAGCATAAAAAATCAGCAATTACATTTTTAATAATTTCAAGCGAAAATGGTCGAAGATAAAAGCCCACTTATGGATATCAACTTAGAGCAAAAAAAAAATTTTCAAACTTGTTCCGATACAAATTCATCCAATCAATGACTTGAAAAAGGTCGACAGTGGTTCTTTATTGAAATTGGGTCACAATCAGTCATTGAAGAAGCTGCCAATATGTATGCTCGAAAAATACTTATCACATGGTTTCTCCAAAACAAATTAAGTGAACTTTTTGAAGAAATTTAATGTGATTTTGGCTCAATAAATCATTGAAAAAAATCTGCCGAGTGAGGTGTTTAAGACCGCCAGCTCAGTGTGCTGCACATTTACTACTACGCTACACGGCTACTAGGAATCAATTTCGCAATGCACGCAAATAAAATCACTCAAAAATCAAAAAGCCGAGCTTGAAAAGTCACCCGAAAAGTGAAATCAAAAGAATTTTCTGGAAGAAAACAGTCAAGCACAAGATTTTAAAAATATGTATTAAACCTCGTTCGAGGGCAATTTAAAATAAACAAAGCTGGTGGATTGCCAGAAAATAGCCGCAGTAGCTTCGTAGATCTGCAGTCTCAGAAAGATAGTAAAAGAAACATACCAAAGAGAAATTTCTTTTTGTTAACTTGTGAGATGTTAATTTTTGATTACGGATCTGTATAAGCTGTTGCTGCTTCTATTAGCTGCTCTCCAAAAACCTTCATTTAGAGTGGCAAGCACTGACCTGACCTTATCTCTTTTTGAATGTGCAAAGAAAGGTCAGTTTCAGAGTCAGGAGGTCATTTTTGAAAGCGGGTAAGTCACGCGTGACCAAAAACTTTGTCACGCAAATGAAAAAAAAAATCGCTACAAAAATATTGCAAATGACGTCACGCATGCGATTCAGTTGAAATTGCACGAAAGAAAGAAAAAGCAGACTTGAAGTGATTATGACGTGATATCGTCCTAATCTATAGAAGGCCAATAATAGCCCCAGCTATCACTGTGCAGCTAATAAAAAGAAAACAGGGTTATAAATGCGATTGTACAAACACTCAATTTTGGATACTTCCGCTGTCTAAGATTTGATAACAGATACAAGTTTACAGCTTTTAATAGATACTAGATATTTATGCCAGCACAATGTCAACCTTCATATGCTTAGCACAGTTTTCTGGAAGAACCCAGCATAAAAAATCAGCAATTACATTTTTAATAATTTCAAGCGAAAATGGTCGAAGATAAAAGCCCACTTATGGATATCAACTTAGAGCAAAAAAAAAAATTTCAAACTTGTTCCGATACAAATTCATCCAATCAATGACTTGAAAAAGGTCGACAGTGGTTCTTTATTGAAATTGGGTCACAATCAGTCATTGAAGAAGCTGCCAATATGTATGCTCGAAAAGATACTTATCACATGGTTTCGCCAAAACAAATTAAGTGAACTTTTTGAAGAAATTTGATGTGATTTTGGCTCAATAAATCATTGAAAAAAATCTGCCGAGTGAGGTGTTCAAGACCGCCACCTCAGTGTGCTGCACATTTACTACTACGCTACACGGCTACTAGGAATCAATTTCGCAATGCACTCAAATAAAATCACTCAAAAATCAAAAAGCCGAGCTTGAAAAGTCACCCGAAAAGTGAAATCAAAAGAATTTTCTGGAAGAAAACAGTCAAGCACAAGATTTTCATTAAAAAATCTATATTAAACCTCGTTCGAGAGCAATTTAAATTAAACAAAGCTGGTGGGTTGCCAGAAAATAGCCGCAATAGCTTCGTAGATCTGCAGTCTCAGAAAGATAGTAAAAGAAACATACCAAAGAGAAATTTCTTTTTGTTAAATTGTGAGATGTTATTTTTTGATTACGGATCTGTATAAGCTGTTGCTGCTTCTATTAGCTGCTCTCCAAAAACCTTCAATTAGAGTGGCAAGCACTGACCTGACCTTATCTCTTTTTGAATGTCCCAAGAAAAGTCAGTTTCAGAGTCAGGAGGTCATTTTTGAGAGCGGGTAAGTCACGCGTGACCAAAAACTTAGTCACGCAAATGAACAAAAAAAATCGCCACAAAAATATTGCAAATGACGTCACGCATGCGATTCAGTTGAAATTGCATGAAAAAAGAGAAAGCACATTTGAAGTGATTATGACCTCATATCGTCCTAATATATAGAAGGCCAATAATAGCACCAGCTATCGCTGTGCGGCTAATAAAAAGAAAACAGGGTTATAAATGCATTGTACAAACACCCAATTTTGGAAATTTCCGCTATCCAAGACTGGATAAAAGATAAAAGTTTAGAGCTTTTAATAGATACTAAATATTTATGCCAGCACAATGTCAATCTTCATATGCTTAGCACAGTTTTCTGGAAGAACCCACCATAAAAAATCAGCAATTACATTTTTAATAATTTCAAGCGAAAATGGTCGAAGATAAAAGCCCACTTATGGATATCAACTTAGAGCAAAAAAAAAAATTTCAAACTTGTTCCGATACAAATTCATCCAATCAATGACTTGAAAAAGGTCGACAGTGGTTCTTTATTGAAATTGGGTCACAATCAGTCATTGAAGAAGCTGCCAATATGTATGCTCGAAAAGATACTTATCACATGGTTTCGCCAAAACAAATTAAGTGAACTTTTTGAAGAAATTTGATGTGATTTTGGCTCAATAAATCATTGAAAAAAATCTGCCGAGTGAGGTGTTCAAGACCGCCACCTCAGTGTGCTGCACATTTACTACTACGCTACACGGCTACTAGGAATCAATTTCGCAATGCACGCAAATAAAATCACTCAAAAATCAAAAAGCCGAGCTTGAAAAGTCACCCGAAAAGTGAAATCAAAAGAATTTTCTGGAAGAAAACAGTCAAGCACAAGATTTTCATTAAAAAATCTATATTAAACCTCGTTCGAGAGCAATTTAAATTAAACAAAGCTGGTGGGTTGCCAGAAAATAGCCGCAATAGCTTCGTAGATCTGCAGTCTCAGAAAGATAGTAAAAGAAACATACCAAAGAGAAATTTCTTTTTGTTAAATTGTGAGATGTTATTTTTTGATTACGGATCTGTATAAGCTGTTGCTGCTTCTATTAGCTGCTCTCCAAAAACCTTCAATTAGAGTGGCAAGCACTGACCTGACCTTATCTCTTTTTGAATGTCCCAAGAAAAGTCAGTTTCAGAGTCAGGAGGTCATTTTTGAGAGCGGGTAAGTCACGCGTGACCAAAAACTTAGTCACGCAAATGAACAAAAAAAATCGCCACAAAAATATTGCAAATGACGTCACGCATGCGATTCAGTTGAAATTGCATGAAAAAAGAGAAAGCACATTTGAAGTGATTATGACCTCATATCGTCCTAATCTATAGAAGGCCAATAATAGCCCCAGCTATCACTGTGCAGCTAATAAAAAGAAAACAGGGTTATAAATGCGATTGTACAAACACTCAATTTTGGATACTTCCGCTGTCTAAGATTTGATAACAGATACAAGTTTACAGCTTTTAATAGATACTAGATATTTATGCCAGCACAATGTCAACCTTCATATGCTTAGCACAGTTTTCTGGAAGAACCCAGCATAAAAAATCAGCAATTACATTTTTAATAATTTCAAGCGAAAATGGTCGAAGATAAAAGCCCACTTATGGATATCAACTTAGAGCAAAAAAAAAAATTTCAAACTTGTTCCGATACAAATTCATCCAATCAATGACTTGAAAAAGGTCGACAGTGGTTCTTTATTGAAATTGGGTCACAATCAGTCATTGAAGAAGCTGCCAATATGTATGCTCGAAAAGATACTTATCACATGGTTTCGCCAAAACAAATTAAGTGAACTTTTTGAAGAAATTTGATGTGATTTTGGCTCAATAAATCATTGAAAAAAATCTGCCGAGTGAGGTGTTCAAGACCGCCACCTCAGTGTGCTGCACATTTACTACTACGCTACACGGCTACTAGGAATCAATTTCGCAATGCACGCAAATAAAATCACTCAAAAATCAAAAAGCCGAGCTTGAAAAGTCACCCGAAAAGTGAAATCAAAAGAATTTTCTGGAAGAAAACAGTCAAGCACAAGATTTTCATTAAAAAATCTATATTAAACCTCGTTCGAGAGCAATTTAAATTAAACAAAGCTGGTGGGTTGCCAGAAAATAGCCGCAATAGCTTCGTAGATCTGCAGTCTCAGAAAGATAGTAAAAGAAACATACCAAAGAGAAATTTCTTTTTGTTAAATTGTGAGATGTTATTTTTTGATTACGGATCTGTATAAGCTGTTGCTGCTTCTATTAGCTGCTCTCCAAAAACCTTCAATTAGAGTGGCAAGCACTGACCTGACCTTATCTCTTTTTGAATGTCCCAAGAAAAGTCAGTTTCAGAGTCAGGAGGTCATTTTTGAGAGCGGGTAAGTCACGCGTGACCAAAAACTTAGTCACGCAAATGAACAAAAAAAATCGCCACAAAAATATTGCAAATGACGTCACGCATGCGATTCAGTTGAAATTGCATGAAAAAAGAGAAAGCACATTTGAAGTGATTATGACCTCATATCGTCCTAATATATAGAAGGCCAATAATAGCACCAGCTATCGCTGTGCGGCTAATAAAAAGAAAACAGGGTTATAAATGCATTGTACAAACACCCAATTTTGGAAATTTCCGCTATCCAAGACTGGATAAAAGATAAAAGTTTAGAGCTTTTAATAGATACTAAATATTTATGCCAGCACAATGTCAATCTTCATATGCTTAGCACAGTTTTCTGGAAGAACCCACCATAAAAAATCAGCAATTACATTTTTAATAATTTCAAGCAAAAATGGTCGAAGATAAAAGCCCACTTATGGATATCAACTCAGAGCAAAAAACAAAATTTCAAACTTGTTCCGATATAAATTCATCCCATCAATGACTTAAAAAAGGTCGACAGTTGATTTTTAATGAAAATGGGCCACAATCAGTCATTGAAGCTGTCAATATGTATGCTCGAAAGAACCATATCACGATTTCTCCAAAACAAATTAAGTGAACTTTTTGAAGAAATTTAATGTGATTTTGGCTCAATATATCATTGAAAAAATCCTGCCGAGTGAGGTGTTCAAGCCCGCCAGATCAGTGTGCAGCACATTTACTACTACGCTACACGGCTACTAGGAATCAATTTCGCAATGCACGCAAATAAAATCACTCAAAAACCGAAAAGCCGAGCTTGGAAAGTCACCCGAAAAGTGAAATCAAAAGAATTTTCTGGAAGAAAACAGTCAAGCACAAGATTTTCATTAAAAAATATGTATTAAACCTCGTTCGAGAGCAATTTAAATTAAACAAAGCTGGTGGATTGCCAGAAAATAGCCGCAATAGCTTCGTAGATCTGAAGTCTAAAAAAGATAGTAAAAGAAACATACCAAAGAGAAATTTCTTTTTGTTAAATTGTGAGATGTTATTTTTTTTATTACGGATCTGTATAAGCTGTTGCTGCTTCTATTAGCTGCTCTCCAAAAACCTTCATTTAGAGTGGCAAGCACTGACCTGACCTTATCTCTTTTTGAATGTCCAAAGAAAAGTCAGTTTCAGAGTCAGGAGGTCATTTTTGAGAGCGGGTAAGTCACGCGTGACCAAAAACAATCACGCAAATGAACAAAAAAACTTGCTTGCTCCAATAAGAGTCAAAATGACCACGCATGCGATTCAGTTGAAATTGCATGAAAAAAGAGAAAGCACATTTGAAGTGATTATGACGTCATATCGTCCTAATACATAGAAGGCCAATAATAGCACCAGCTATCGCTGTGCGGCTAATAAAAAGAAAACAGGGTTATAAATGCATTGTACAACACCCAATTTTGGAAATTTCCGCTGTCTAAGACTGGATAAAAGATAAAAGTTTAGAGCTTTTAATAGAAACTAGATATTTATGCCAGCACAATGTCAATCTTCATATGCTTAGCAAAGTTTTCTGGAAGAACCCACCATAAAAAATCAGCAATTACATTAATAATTTCAAGCGAAAATGGTCGAAGATAAAAGCCCAGTTATGGATATCAACTCACAGCAAAAAACAAAATTTCAAACTTGTTCCGATATAAATTCATCCAATCAATGACTTGAAAAAGGTCGACAGTTGATTTTTAATGAAAATGGGCCACAATCAGTCATTGAAGAAGCTGTCAATATGTATGCTCGAAAAGAACCATATCACATGATTTCTCCAAAACAAATTAAGTGAACTTTTTGAAGAAAATTAATGTGATTTTGGCTCAATATATCATTGAAAAAATCCTGCCGAGTGAGGTGTTCAAGCCCGCCAGATCAGTGTGCAGCACATTTACTACTACGCTACACGGCTACTAGGAATCAATTTCTCAATGCTCCAAAATAAAATGACTCAAAAATCAAAAAGCAGAGAGTAAAAAGTCACCCGAAAAGTGAAATCAAAAGAATTTTCAAGAAAACAGTCAGGCACAAGATTTTCATTAAAAAAATATGTATCAAACCTGGTTCGAGAGCAATTAAAATTAAACATAGCTGGCGGATTGCCAGAAAATAACCGCAATAGCTTCTTAGATCTGCAGTCTCAAAAAAATAGTAAAAGAAACAGACCAAAGAGAAATTTTTTGTTAAATTCTGAGATGTCATATTTTGATTACGGATCTGTATAACTTGTTGCTGCTTTTATTAGCTGCTCTCCAATAACTTTAATTTAGAGTTGCAAGCACTGACCTGACCTTATCTCTTGTTGAATGTCTAAAGAAAAAACTAAATCAGAGTCAGGAAGTCAATTTTGAGAGCGGGGTAAGCTAAGCGTGACCAAAAACTTAATCAAGCAAATGAACAAAAACACCGGCTATAAAAATATTGCAAATGACGTCACGCATGCGATTCAGTTGAAATTGCATGAAAAAAGAGAAAGCACATTTGAAGTGATTATGACGTCATATCGTTCTAATATATAGAAGGCCAAAAATAGCCCCTGCTATCGCTGTGCGGCTAAGAAAAAGAAAACACGGTTATAAATGCATTGTACAAACACCCAATTTTCGATATTTTCGCTGTCTAAGATTTGATAAAACAGATACAAGTTTACAGCTTTTAAAAGATACTAGATATTTATGCCAGCAAAATGTCAATCTTCATATGCTTAGCAGTTTTCTGGAAGAACCCAGCATAAAAAATCAGCAATTACATTTTTAATAAATTCAAGCGACAAATGGTCGAAGATAAAAGCCCACTTATGGATATCAACTCAGAGGAAAAAACAAAATTTCAAACTTGTTCCGATATAAATTCATCCAATTAATGACTTGAAAAATGTTGACAGTGGTTTTTTTAATGAAATTGGGCCACAATCAGTCATTGAAGAAGCTGTCAATATGTATGCTCGAAAAATACATATCACATGGTTTCTCTAAAACAAATTAAGTGAACTTTTTGAAGAAATTTAATGTGATTTTGGCTCAATAAATCATTGAAAAAATCCTGCCGAGTGAGGTGTTCAAGCCCGCCAGCTCAGTGTGCTGCACATTTACTACTACGCTACACGGCTACTAGGAATCGCTTTCTCAATGCTCGCAAATAAAATCACTCAAAAATCAAAAAGCCGAGAGTAAAAATTCACCCGAAAAACAAAATCAAAAGAATTTTCTTGGAGAAAACAGTCAAGCACAAGATTTTCATTAAAAATTATGTATCACACCTCGTCCGAGAGCAATTAAAATTAAACATAGCTGGCGGATTGCCAGAAAATAGCCGCAATAGCTTCGAAGATCTGCAGTCTCAGAAAGATAGTAAAAGAAACATACCAAAGAGAAATTTCTTTTTGTTAACTTGTGAGATGTTATTTTTTGATTACGGATCTGTATAAGCTGTTGCTGCTTCTATTAGCTGCTCTCCAAAAACCTTCATTTAGAGTGGCAAGCACTGACCTGACTTTATCTCTTTGGTCGAAGCGAAAAATGGTCGAAGATAAAAGCCCACTTATGGATATCAACTCAGAGGAAAAAACAAAATTTCAAACTTGTTCCGATATAAATTCATCCAATCAATGACTTGAAAAAGGTCGACAGTTGATTTTTAATGAAATTGGGCCACAATCAGTCATTGAAGAAGCTGTCAAAATGTATGCTCGAAAAGAAACATATCACATGATTTCTCCAAAACAAATTAAATGAACTTTTTGAAGAAATTTAATGTGATTTTGGCTCAATATATCATTGAAAAAATCCTGCCGAGTGAGATGTTCGCATGCGATTCAATGACGTCACGCATGCGATTCAATTGAAATTGCATGAAAAAAAAGAGAAAGCACATTTGAAGTGATTATGACGTCATATCGTCCTAATATATAGAAGGCCAAAAAAAGCCCCTGCTATCGCTGTGCGGCTAAGAAAAAGAAAACAAGGTTATATATGCATTGTACAAACACTCAATTTTCGATATTTTCGCTGTCTAAGATTTGATAAAGCAGATACAAGTTTACAGCTTTTAGAAGATAATAGATATTTATGCCAGCAAAATGTCAATCTTCATATGCTTAGCACAGTTTTCTGGAAGAACCCAGCATAAAAAATCAGCAATTACATTTTAAATAAATTCAAGCGAAAAATGGTCGAAGATAAAAGCCCACTTATGGATATCAACTCAGAGGAAAAAACAAAATTTCAAACTTGTTCCGATATAAATTCATCCAATTAATGACTTGAAAAAGGTTGACAGTGGTTTTTTTTAATGAAATTGGGCCACAATCAGTCATTGAAGAAGATGTCAATATGTATGCTCGAAAAAATACATATCACATGGTTTCTCTAAAACAAATTCAGTGAACTTTTTGAAGAAATTTAATGTGATTTTGGCTCAATAAATCATTGAAAAAATGCTGCCGAGTGAGGTGTGCAAGCCTGCCAGCTCAGTGTGCTGCACATTTACTACTACGCTACACGGCTACTAGGAATCGCTTTCTCAATGCTCGCAAATAAAATCACTCAAAAATCAAAAAGCCTAGAGTAAAAATTCACCCGAAAAACGAAATCAAAAGAATTTTCTTGGAGAAAACAGTCAAGCACAAGATTTTCATTAAAGTTATGTATCACACCTCGTCCGAGAGCAATTAAAATTAAACATAGCTGGCGGATTGCCAGAAAATAGCCGCAATAGCTTCGTAGATCTGCAGTCTCAGAAAGATAGTAAAAGAACCATACCAAAGAGAAATTTCTTTTTGTTAAATTGTGAGATGTAATTTTTTTATTACGGATCTGTATAAGTTGTTGCTGCTTCTATTAGCTGCTCTTCAATAACCTTCATTTAGAGTGGCAAGCACTGACCTGACTTTATCTCTTTTTGAATGTCTAAAGAAAAAACTGTTTCAGAGTCAGGAAGTCAATTTTGAGAGCAGGGTAAGTTACGAGCGACCAAAAACTTAATCACGCAAATGAACAAAAAAACTTGCTACAAAAATGTTCCAAATGACGTCACGCATGCGATTCAGTTGAAATTGCATGAAAGAAAGAACAAAAATCAGATTTGAAGTGATTATGACTTCATATCGTCCTAAAATATAGAAGGCCAATAATAGCCTCAGCTATCGCTGTGCGGCTAATAAAAAGAAAACCGGGTTATAAATGCAATGTACAAACAGTCAATTTTCTATATTTTTGCTGTCTAAGATTTGATAAAGCAGATACTATGCGAGCACAATGTCAACCTTCATATGCTGAGCACAGTTTTCTGGAAGAACCCAGCATAAAAAATAAACAATTACAATTTTAACAATTTCAAGCGAAAAAACTGTCGAAGGTAAAAACCCACTTATGGATATCAACAGAGCAAAAAACAAAATTTCAAACTTGTTCCGATATAATATCATTCAATCAATGACTTGAAAAAGGTCGACAGTGGTTCTTTAATGAAATTGGGTCACAATCAGTCATTGAAGAAGCTGCCATATGTATGCTCGAAAAGATACATATCACATGGTTTCTCCAAAACAAATTAGGTGAATTTTTTGAAAAAAAAAACAATGTGATTTGCCTCAACCAATCATTAGGAAAATTCTGCCTATTGAGGAGTTCAAGCCCGCCAGCTCAGTGTGCTGCACTTTAGATACAAAGCTACACGGCTCCTAAGAATCAATTTCTCAATGCTCCCAAATGAAATCACTCAAAAATCAAACAGCTGAGCGTGAAAAGTCACCCGAAAAGGGAAATCAAAAACTTTTCTGGAAGAAAACAGTGAAGCAAAAAGTTTTTATAAAAATATGTATCACACCTCGTCCGAGAGCAATGAAAATTAAACATAGCTGGCGGATTGCCAGAAAATAGCCGCAATAGCTTCGTAGATCTGCAGTCTCAGAAAGATAGTAAAAGAAACATACCAAAGAGAAATTTCTTTTTGTTAAATTGTGAGATGTAATTTTTTTATTACGGATCTGTATAAGTTGTTGCTGCTTCTATTAGCTGCTCTTCAATAACCTTCATTTAGAGTGGCAAGCACTGACCTGACTTTATCTCTTTTTGAATGTCTAAAGAAAAAACTGTTTCAGAGTCAGGAAGTCAATTTTGAGAGCAGGGTAAGTTACGCGTGACCAAAAACTTAATCACGCAAATGAACAAAAAAAACTTGCTACAAAAATGTTCCAAATGACGTCACGCATGCGATTCAGTTAAAATTGCATGAAAGAAAGAAAAAGCAGATGTGAAGTGATTATGACGTCATATCGTCCTAATATATAGAAGGCCAATGATAGCCCCAGCTATCGCTGTGCGGCTAATAAAAAGAAAACAGGGTTATAAATGCATTTAACAAACACCCAAGTTTCGATATTTTGCTGTCTAAGAATTGATAAAACAGATACAAGTTTACAGCTTTTAGTAGATACTAGATATTTATGCCAACAAAATGTCGATCTTCATATGCTTAGCACAGTTTTCTGGAAGAACCCAGAATAAAAAATCAGCAATTACATTTTTAATAAATTCAAGCGAAAAATGGTCGAAGATAAAAGCCCACTTATGGATATCAACACAGAGCAAAAAACAAAATTTCAAACTTGATCCGATATAAATTCATGCAATCAATGACTTGAAAAAGGTTGACAGTGGTTTTTTAATGAAATTGGGCCATAATCAGTCATTGAAGAAGCTGCCAATTTGTATGCTCGAAAAAATACATATCACATGGTTTCTCCAAAACAAATCAATTTCACTTTATGAAGAAATTTATTGTGATTTTGCCTCAATCAACCATTGAAAAATTCTGCCTAGTGAGGGGTTCGAGCCGGCGAGATCCAGGCTCAGTGTCGTCCACATTATCAACAAGCTACACCGCTACTACAACTCAATTTCTCAATACTCCAAAATAAAATCACGCAAATCAAAAAATCGAGCGTGAAAAGTCACTCGAGAAGTGAAATTGAAAGAACGATCATGATAACGATCAAAATGTTTGAATGAAAATAAACGTTTACAACAACTGCTTCAAACTATATCTTAAACTATAAGCTTTACCTCTCGCAGTTAAATACATAAATCTCAAAAAATCAAATACAAGCTAATCAAATATCAAAGATAAAAAACCTGAGTCAATTTTAATATTTCTTTATCGAAAGCTGAAATAGTGAAACCAATTAAAACATGGAAGACCTCAAAGACATGAAAATTATGGAAAAATTCTGATGAAGCAAAAGTTGTATCTTTGAACAAAGCCGACAGGTTGAAGGCAAATAGCCGTGATAGACGCTTGTGGACTTCTATGAATCGTAAAAAACTAAAAAAAAAAATAAGAGACAGATTGACCACCAGTCCTTTAAGAGACCACTAGACTTTTTGGGTTAGATTCCGACTGTCAGTTTTCAGACACATACGGCCGATAACGAAAAAGCCCTATTACAGGATTGCCAGAAAATAGCCGCAATAGCTTCGTAGATCTGCAGTCTCAGAAAGATAGTAAAAGAACCATACCAAAGAGAAATTTCTTTTTGTTAAATTGTGAGATGTAATTTTTTTATTACGGATCTGTATAAGTTGTTGCTGCTTCTATTAGCTGCTCTTCAATAACCTTCATTTAGAGTGGCAAGCACTGACCTGACTTTATCTCTTTTTGAATGTCTAAAGAAAAAACTGTTTCAGAGTCAGGAAGTCAATTTTGAGAGCAGGGTAAGTTACGAGCGACCAAAAACTTAATCACGCAAATGAACAAAAAAACTTGCTACAAAAATGTTCCAAATGACGTCACGCATGCGATTCAGTTGAAATTGCATGAAAGAAAGAACAAAAATCAGATTTGAAGTGATTATGACTTCATATCGTCCTAAAATATAGAAGGCCAATAATAGCCTCAGCTATCGCTGTGCGGCTAATAAAAAGAAAACAGGGTTATAAATGCAATGTACAAACAGTCAATTTTCTATATTTTTGCTGTCTAAGATTTGATAAAGCAGATACTATGCGAGCACAATGTCAACCTTCATATGCTGAGCACAGTTTTCTGGAAGAACCCAGCATAAAAAATAAACAATTACAATTTTAACAATTTCAAGCGAAAAAACTGTCGAAGGTAAAAACCCACTTATGGATATCAACAGAGCAAAAAACAAAATTTCAAACTTGTTCCGATATAATATCATTCAATCAATGACTTGAAAAAGGTCGACAGTGGTTCTTTAATGAAATTGGGTCACAATCAGTCATTGAAGAAGCTGCCATATGTATGCTCGAAAAGATACATATCACATGGTTTCTCCAAAACAAATTAAGTGAATTTTTTTGAAAAAAAACCATGTGATTTGCCTCAACCAATCATTAGGAAAATTCTGCCTATTGAGGAGTTCAAGCCCGCCAGCTCAGTGTGCTGCACTTTAGATACAAAGCTACACGGCTCCTAAGAATCAATTTCTCAATGCTCCCAAATGAAATCACTCAAAAATCAAACAGCTGAGCGTGAAAAGTCACCCGAAAAGGGAAATCAAAAACTTTTCTGGAAGAAAACAGTGAAGCAAAAAGTTTTTATAAAAATATGTATCACACCTCGTCCGAGAGCAATGAAAATTAAACATAGCTGGCGGATTGCCAGAAAATAGCCGCAATAGCTTCGTAGATCTGCAGTCTCAGAAAGATAGTAAAAGAAACATACCAAAGAGAAATTTCTTTTTGTTAAATTGTGAGATGTAATTTTTTTATTACGGATCTGTATAAGTTGTTGCTGCTTCTATTAGCTGCTCTTCAATAACCTTCATTTAGAGTGGCAAGCACTGAACTGACTTTATCTCTTTTTGAATGTCTAAAGAAAAAACTGTTTCAGAGTCAGGAAGTCAATTTTGAGAGCAGGGTAAGTTACGCGTGACCAAAAACTTAATCACGCAAATGAACAAAAAAAACTTGCTACAAAAATGTTCCAAATGACGTCACGCATGCGATTCAGTTAAAATTGCATGAAAGAAAGAAAAAGCAGATGTGAAGTGATTATGACGTCATATCGTCCTAATATATAGAAGGCCAATGATAGCCCCAGCTATCGCTGTGCGGCTAATAAAAAGAAAACAGGGTTATAAATGCATTTAACAAACACCCAAATTTCGATATTTTTGCTGTCTAAGAATTGATAAAACAGATACAAGTTTACAGCTTTTAGTAGATACTAGATATTTATGCCAACAAAATGTCGATCTTCATATGCTTAGCACAGTTTTCTGGAAGAACCCAGCATAAAAAATCAGCAATTACATTTTTAATAAATTCAAGCGAAAAATGGTCGAAGATAAAAGCCCACTTATGGATATCAACACAGAGCAAAAAACAAAATTTCAAACTTGATCCGATATAAATTCATGCAATCAATGACTTGAAAAAGGTTGACAGTGGTTTTTTAATGAAATTGGGCCATAATCAGTCATTGAAGAAGCTGCCAATTTGTATGCTCGAAAAAATACATATCACATGGTTTCTCCAAAACAAATCAATTTTACTTTATGAAGAAATTTATTGTGATTTTGCCTCAATCAACCATTGAAAAATTCTGCCTAGTGAGGGGTTCGAGCCGGCGAGATCCAGGCTCAGTGTCGTCCACATTATCAACAAGCTACACCGCTACTACAACTCAATTTCTCAATACTCCAAAATAAAATCACGCAAATCAAAAAATCGAGCGTGAAAAGTCACTCGAGAAATGAAATTGAAAGAACGATCATGATAACGATCAAAATGTTTGAATGAAAATAAACGTTTACAACAACTGCTTCAAACTATATCTTAAACTATAAGCTTTACCTCTCGCAGTTAAATACATAAATCTCAAAAAATCAAATACAAGCTAATCAAATATCAAAGATAAAAAACCTGAGTCAATTTTAATATTTCTTTATCGAAAGCTGAAATAGTGAAACCAATTAAAACATGGAAGACCTCAAAGACATGAAAATTATGGAAAAATTCTGATGAAGCAAAAGTTGTATCTTTGAACAAAGCCGACAGGTTGAAGGCAAATAGCCGTGATAGACGCTTGTGGACTTCTATGAATCGTAAAAAACTAAAAAAAAAAATAAGAGACAGATTGACCACCAGTCCTTTAAGAGACCACTAGACTTTTTGGGTTAGATTCCCACTGTCAGTTTTCAGACACATACGGCCGATAACGAAAAAGCCCTATTACAGCTTTTTCAAACTTGATTATTCGAAATCGAAAATTAGACTAATACTCAAGAATTAGGGCAAACAACTTTGGCACTACTTCGATGAAAACTATTCATCTTTAACTAGTAAATGTTCATAAAATTTAAAGTTCCATAAGTGAGTTCAGAAATCACTTCTTTGAGTGAGGTAAGTCACGCAATTGACAAAGCAGAAATAACGTCACGCACACAAATTTTAACTGCAAGGCAGTCACTGAAAAAGTCAGTTCCAAGAGGTCGCAAGAATCATCGATGGAGACGAACTAAAAAACATAACAGGACAAGTTCTGAAAAACAATCCACGGATATGATTGAAAAACTGACAAGATAAGTTAGGGTATCTGACAAGATCAATTGAACAATCTCAGCCAAAAAAAAACAATAGTAGTTGACAAACTAAATAGTTAAACACCAAACAGAAAATAATCATTGCTGAATTTCTTGAAGCTTTAACCCTGTAGGCCAAATACGATAAAATTCAATATAATCATTTATTTACGCACAAGCCTTGAAAGAGGTCTATTTACCACTAAAGGGAGATAAAGAGAAATATAAAGGCTCCAAAAAAGCTGAAAAGTGTAAAATTTCGCTTAAAAAATGTTCAAAACCATTTTTTCACTGGAGTTCTGTCAAAAACGCATCTGCAAAATTTAAAGTTTCGTCGGCCACCAGCATCGTTAAAATGACAAAGTTCAAACAAAAATTATAAACAACTCCAAACTTCAACAAAATTTTGCTAAAATTCGTTAAATTAATATTTTCAGAACCAGTTCATTGTCTCCAGAGACTATCCAGTATCGCTATTTCGAGCCTAAAATAGTTTCACTGGCTTATAAAGATCGATAAATTTGCAACATGATAAATATCAAACGATTTGAAATAAAAATCAATTTTATCAAACTATTTCAAAACTTCGTTATATCGAAAACAATTCCATTGCCGCTAACAACCATGCAGTAACATAGTATCAAGCCCTAAAGGAAGTTGACTGGCCGCTTACGCCAAAAAACTTCAAAACTTGAAAATTGCAAATTTTATCAAAGTTCGTGACATTAAAATATTAAAAATTATTTAATTGCCACCAGAAACTATGCAGTAACCTATTATCAAACCCTGGAGATTTGAAAAAATTTTAACAACAGAAATTTAAAAAACTTAAAAATAATAGCAAGCTTTTATCAAAAAATTGCTGAAAACTGATATCAAAATGCTGCAAACTATGCCAAGGCCAAAAAAAAGGTTTCAGTAACAAATCAAACCCTGGGGGAGGTTTCCTGGCTCCTGGTGCTCGAAAAAAAATAAAATTGATATCAAAAGTAACAAAAGAAAATGCAATTTTTATCAAATAAATTGGTTAAGGTTGTGATGTTAACAACCATTCCAATACCATTAAAAACTATGCAGTAACCTATTATCAAAGCCATGAGGATATTCGTTGGCCCTAGGCGAAGAAACCTAAATAGCAAAAATTTCAAAACTTGAAAAATAGCAAGTTTTTAATTAAAAAATTGCTAAAATTTGTGATATCAAAATGTTGAAAACCATTCCATAGCGAAAAAGATGTTTCAGTTACATATTATCAAACTCTAGGTTTCCTGGCTCCTGGTGCTCGAAAAGAGTTAAAAATGATAAAAGTTAAAAGATTTTTAAAAAAATGCAAGTTGGTAAAATTCGTGACTTTAAAAACCATTCCACTAGCACTAGAAAATATGCAGTAACCTATTGTCAAGCCCTAGAGGAAGTTCCTTAACAACCAAGGCTAAAAAAACTCAAAAATAAACAAAAATTAAAACTGAAAAAAATTGTAAAAATTAGTATGAAATTGACTGTTTTTTGGATCATAAAAAGTAATTATGTCTTGCAAAAGACTTTTATCAGCATTTACAAACTAGTTCAACAAAAAATCCGAAAAATGACAAAACCGCAAAAAATTGAAGCCTTTTGGTCTCAAAAACTCCTCAAAATGACCTTTTAACCTTGAATTACGGCGTTTCCATTAGCTTCACCTACACTTGAAGGACAACTAAACGCGTCTAAGGAACTCTGATGAAACTTGATGCCCGCTGAGCTTTACCTGTTTATCCCCTTTTGAATGCTCAAAGTCATTAAAAGAGGTGTGAAAACATCTTACAAAATTAAAAAGACAACACAAATACAATCCAATTCTTGGATTGTAAAAAACCACGATATCCCCAATAATAGCCGCTATCGCTTCGCGGCCATTAATATGTGTCTGAATGTACTAATTAAATGTAATAATTGAATGTACTAATTAAATTAGATATAACCTAACCTAAAAGTTTCCGATGTCTTCATTTTGACGAATTCAATTTTCTGGTTTGCAGTATTTTGATTACCAATAAACTCAAATGCTCGCCTTCTTTACTTAAAACCATAGTGAAATTGCGATAATTTTAAGCTGTATACGTTAACCAAACGATTCGAAGACTTACAACTCGACTGAAAGAATACATCAAATTTCTGCACCTTATAAGAACCATCTTGGTGACTGCCATCAACTAGAAACTGACTGGTAACAGAATGTGAAGAGTTGTGATTCCGTTTCACTCTTAAGAGAGCTTATTGATCCAGATTCCGTCAACATTTTATAAAAGTTTTTTATAAAACCTTTTATTGTCAAAAAACTTAAAAATTCGTCCTGAAATTTTAAAATAGAAATTGTTGCATAATCGCTTATATTTGTACCATATTAATATTCAGCTTTTTCTCAGCTCTCCACAAAACCTTTTTGATTCTCCTGTTGATTTATTCGAAAAAAAGACTGATATGGTGGGGCCAATTTTGCACAAATAAATAACTGATTTGATTCATGAAAAAAAAACATTTGATGTCTCCCATTGATAAAATGATCGTTTAAAGACAATAACGAAAGAGAAAAATCCGGCCTGAAAACCCTGATTTTCAAGAAAAAAGACTTTAAAGCCTGCCTGATCACAATTAATGAATTTCTAGAAAGATTATGAAAATGTACGTCACGCAGACTCCAAGATGCCACAAGAAGTGTCGTGTAGCTTTTAATGTTCCATCAATTTTCTCAAGCTTGCCAAAAAAAATTGATTTGATAGAGAAAATGGTCCTTTCAGATTCAGTCAGATACTTCAATTCTCTATGAACAATCAATTTGGAGCAGATTCAACAAAAGCGTTTTGAGTAAGTTGATCAAATATCTAAGAAACTCTCGCAAAAAAACTCGAAACAACTATACTTTAAAGAATAAAAAGTTATTTAATCAAAACGCAAAGATGCGTTCTCGATCATCGTACAGCAATACCATCAATTACACTTTTGAACAGCAAATTTTGTATGACAACTAGAAACCGATGAACATTCCTATCGACAACAATAAACTTCTGACTGAAAGTCCAATTGCTAAGCAAGGATTACTATAATATTCGAGCAGATAGTTCCATCAACGTAACTGTACTCCTTTTAATTTACCTCTACATTTTCAAAAAAATGGAGTGTAGTATTTGATAGCTTTACAAAAACAGGCTCAAAAGAGCTGTTAAATTCAGGGAACACTGGAGACGATCAGCTTATAAAAATCTCATTTCAAACGCGAGTAAATTCAGTGAAGAATAATTTTTGAGATGTGACACAAAATAAGATGTGATAGATTTAATCAAACTGTCGTGAAGAAATTTATAAAATCATTTGGAGATTGACTTGGTGCTAAGTTTATACCTTCAAATAAGAACCAGGTAGCTTTCGCTAAAATATTGATAAACCATTCTTGTCCTACCAAAAATATATCGACAAGTACAAGAATTACAACAAAAAGTGTAACAACACAATCCGGCCGACATTTATCAGTGGTCTAAATTTGCCTGCTTACTAAATTTGAGACAATTAATGAATAACATTGAAATACAGAAAAAGAAAACATTATTTTTGAATAAAAATCACATAATGAAAGATTGAGATCCAAATTTTTTAAAGCTTACTTGTCTTTTATTAATTCGGAAAAACAGAATTGATAAAATATGCCTACGTTGCGGTTTTCAAGTACATTTTTATTTTCTGTTTTATCTTGTTTTTTATTTCAAGAACTGCATATTTCTTACGTGCAACCAGAGAAACGAGTAGTTTCAATCAAAATTATGCTTCATGATCCAACATGTTTTCAATATGGGGGAAATATATTTGCGAGGCTGGCTTTTTTTCTTCAGTTAAATTTTTACCATTTGTTTAGGCATCGTAGAGAAAAAACACCATTTTGTAGCCCTCAGATCGCGCTAAAAATTAAAATGAAAACAAACGGGAAAACGGAGTAAAATAAGTTAGGTTAAAGGAGTTTTATTGTCACGAGTAATTTTTGACAGTTTCCAGCATAAAAGTAACGATTTTAACTATTTGTTCAAAATTTTTGAAAAAGAAAATACGTTTTTTTTTAAAAAATGATTCAAAAAATTTCCGTCTCTCTGTTTTATTTCGACCCAAAAACTATTGTCAGATAAACTGTTTCTCTGTATCGAAGATTTTTTGGAATATAGAAGACTTCAGTCAATTTAGAGCTCTCAAAACAGCAAAAATTACCTTTGAAAATGAATAACTGACACTGAGTTGTGGTTGCAAACAATTCGTCTCATTTCATCACAACTACCCGTTGCAGAAGCCAATTTCCAAAACCACGGAGACGTTAAAAAACCGATTTCAGGCCCTGATCATCAAAACAACCAAACTCATTATTATAGTTGAAATAGGTGTATTCCTTATGTTGTCAGGACACATCGTTCGAACTAAGCTCCTCTATTATAATGCAATACAGATGAATGAGAGGTAGAGTTTATTGATCGACAGTTTAAAAAACAAATGTTCATAATTTTATTGAAAACCATAAGAAAAATTTTTTCACTCTGTATTTTGAAATTGCTCTTCGAATTGATCTTTCCCGGACTGGGCGTTTCTGTAAACTGAAAAACTAAATCGCTTATCGATTGTAAATTCCTAAGAACATTCAAAAACTTTTGTTCAATGTTCAGTGCCAAAACTACAATTACCGATAAAATTGCTTGAACTAGTCCACGCCTGGTTTTTTTAGAGAAGAACGAAGCAGGCCTAACTGAACGTAACCAACCTTGAGTTGCCAAAAAGAAATAAAATCTAAAATGTTTTTGTTGGAATTGGGGTTTATAATTGTTTCATTGTTTGTTCTTATAAAGTGTGGTGTGCGTGTGTGTGTTTGAATGGTTCGTTCGACTGTGTCTTTCAAATTATATCATTTATTGTTCCGGCCCCTCTTGACAGGGGGAAGGAACAATACACTCAAATGGTTTTTTATGTGGTATCATTAAAAATCCCGTCCAGCGCAGACAATGAAACTAAAAAGATTTATTTGAATTTCGTTTTTCGTTTTCTAGGGCGAGTTTTCATGGTTTAAATTATTGTAAATATTAGACCGACTTGGGTTATTTTTATTCAAATTTTCCGGAAGTGTTGCCTAAAATTTCATTAGTTTTGCTAAAATATGAAAAAATCGTTAGCAATAGAACTGTTGACTTTATTTCCCAAGACAAAAAGGTAATAATGACTATTTTGATTCCATTTTTTCCGCTATAAATTTGCTAAATATAGCAAAATTCAGCTTTTTTCAAAGAAAATAGCCCGAAATAAGATTCTGTGGTCCACTCTGATTAAATTTGCCGGGAATACACACCCAAAATCAATTAATCAATTAAAACAATCTTTGTCAACTACAAAGGGAGCTAGTCCTACTCCACCTTCCATTGAGAGTAGTCAGCAATTCAAATTTTCGCATTTTTTGTTAACCTTACGTTTTGATTATCAAAACAGCAGCATTTATTTTAACTTTTAACTAACAAATTATCTAGATCTATAATATTTGAAACAATTGAGTGCTCATAAAAGACGAACGGCCATAGCAAGCCTGGCTTTGGTCCAACCTTGGAATGTTACAATCCAAAAGTAATTCGGATTGTAATCAGTTGGCCTTTTTTTTCAAAAAAATTTGATCTTTTTTATATTAATAAAAGAGCAGATCAAATCAAAGCTCACTAATGATAGCTCCAAATAGCTTTGTAAGCAGTTCCAAATAAATGTATCCAGTTTCTATACACGAAATAAAATGGTCGTGTTGACTTTTCAAAATGTTTTAAAAAATAGCTTATAGAACTTTGCCACTACTTTTCTCTTACTTTGGTCAACTTGTAGCTTAGTGTCAGCAGAAAAAGAATGCTTCTTCTTCCTATTCTTTCTACTGAATTAAATTTTAAAATTCTTTGTGTTCTGCGTTAAACTATGGTTTTCTGGCTTTGATACTACTAGATTTCACAATTTTTATTTTAGCTTTTAGGCATTGGCCCATTTTTCACGTTTTTTCTCTTTGTCACATTTTTGACAGTTCACGTATTACATTATTGGCTTTCAAAAAGGCACAATTGAACACATAAAACTCTTTAAAGACATAGGTTATGGTTTTAACGGCTTCAACACCCCTTACTCGAAGAACTCGTTTGAATATTTTACATTTGTCTTTAACTGTCGTTTTTACTTTGTCTTTTAGTCGAATGAAATTTCCTGCAAAATGACAGATCTTATTGGCTTTTTATGTTATGGAGGAATAAATTAGCCTGTATTCTGATTTGAGTAGATAGCTGGTGGCCATAATGACTTCATTTGCTTTCAACTATAAAATTTTCGAACTTTTGCTTTCAAATATAAAATTTTTGAACGCATTTTTTATCTTTTTGTCTATTTATTACATAGTTTCGTTAAATACACGTCATAACATTATTGTCATCCAGGGAAGATGCAAGTATACAGCATCAATTGTTTTTATTAAAGAATGTTTTTATTAAACATCAACTGTTTTTATGAATTTACTGGCTTCGACAGGGTTTTTTCGAAAAAAAGAAAATTAATTTTTGATTTTTGACGATATTTGATGTTCTTTTAGTAGACGTTAGATTATATTCTGATTAATTACAGGTCTCAAGCGCTTCCTTTAGACGAACAGATGAAAACATTTATTTATTTTTGTAGCTAATTGCTTTCATGACTTTGAAAAAAATTGTTTTCGAAAAAACAAGTATTACTTAATTTTGGCCTTTCTCTTTATTGTCTACCTGTTATCTATTCTCATTAATGAGAGGTCCTATACCACATTTTTGGCGTCCGAGGAGGGCTCAAGTGAACATATTTAGAGGCGCCAGTTGCGACAGCGGTTTCTCGCAAGTTTTATTTGAATTTTCGTTTGTTATCTTTTTGTTTTTGTTCTTTTTGTAACCGCAAAAAAGAATAATGACCAGTCTTATTGCCCTCCTATAGAGGCGTATGTGATCATAAGAATGTTGGATGTTTTCAATTGCTATTAATGGTTTTCATTACTTTGAAACTGTTTTTAAAAATATTTGCTGTTTTTCGTTCTTTTTTGGCTAATTGATACCGAGCCTTGTTATGGAGTGGTCCCATATCCTTTCTAGTAAAGTACAAGTAATTTTGTTTAGTTTCAGTTTTATCCGAAGCTATTTTGGCTTTGTTAAGTTTTTTCTTTAAATGGACACAAAGTTTTGGATGTAATTAATGTTTGTCGTCATTGTTGTTTGTCTTGACTTGGTTTCTTAGTAATGGCTGATCTCATCAATCTAATGCGGCATTTTTTATTCCACTGAGTTATTTGCGTTGGAGGTGATCTTTTTGTTCGCATACATTTTTTTGAAAAGTACTTGAATTTTTGGGATTCTCTATCTGTTCATTTGGTAGACAATTAAGCCAATAAAGTGGATGAGCGGGGTCAAAACTTTATGTGCAAAAGCACATTACCGAGCCTCCTTGTGTCTTTCAAGAATATGCTACCGAATTTTTGTTTTCGTCTGCCGAAAAAAGACCGCAAATTTTTTGGTTCAA
The DNA here is from genome assembly GCF_964194025.1 of Convolutriloba macropyga. Classification (NCBI taxonomy): domain Eukaryota; kingdom Metazoa; phylum Xenacoelomorpha; order Acoela; family Convolutidae; genus Convolutriloba; species Convolutriloba macropyga. The sequence continues at coordinate 35,564,983 of NC_134481.1, read as the reverse complement.
ACAGTGCAAGTAATTTTCTCAAATGCATATGAGTTGCTTTCGGATACTCCCAACGGTTTCTCTGACAAAGTTAATGATTGTTTTAGCAATTTTGAGAATTAAGTTTGAAGATACTGTGCTACGCACAGACTCGCACGAGCCATCTTGTTCGTTTGTTCAGAAAAATATATATAGGATTTCATAAAATCAACTTTAAATTTTTAGAAAAGCTACATTTTTTGCAGCGGTGAGCATAGCGTGCCTGAAAGGGGACAATAAGTTCACTAAGGGGCTTGAACTTGCGTTATTAGACCAAGAGACCACTATTAGAATTTGAAGTGAAAAATAAAACTATTTTTCTGGCACTTTACAATTTACTTGCAAGTAGTAACCGATCGCCAATTGAGTTCAGCTGTCTCAGAATGTGATAAAATTTAGATTACACCACTCAAAAAATTAATCAAAAAGTCAAAAAACAGTCAGACAAAAATTTTACAAAAAGACACGCGGCTACACTAAGTGCTTCCAGCTTTGTTCGAGAGCAAATAAAGTTCGAGTATGACCATTTGTTGATTTTAATAAGTTATAGTTTTCTAAATCTCCGCGCAATACCGTGTATGAGCTAAACCGCAATACCGTGTATAAACTAAACATTAACCAAAAAAATTGAATATAATTTCATCAGCACCAAATAGTAACATTCATAGAATTCGAATTCATTGAAACGTTATTATAACAAATGCTATTGTTTTGAATTATTTGATGCTTTTCTGTGCACGTGCACACAATCAGTCGAACAAAAAGAATTATCACTATATTTGAAAGGAATCAAGCTTTCAATATTTTTTCCACATAGAAAACATCTCAAAGCGTAATTACTCGCCGAATTGCCACCCAGTCGTCTCTCGGCAGCTAAGGCTCTTTTTTCGCGGTCACTTAATTGGAGAAACTCTTGCTTTTGATTTTGCTCAATTTTCTCAATTTCAGCAGCGTCTTTTACAACTTTGGCAGTTTCTTTTCTTCTTTGTTTGTTCTCTTTTCGTTTTTGAGCCAATTTCTCAGCTCTGCTTTTCTCATCTTCTTCATTCAGAGGTTCAGGCACTCCAGCTACTGGGTAATTGTACTTATCCGGATATTTTGCTCTAAAGCGCCTGAACACATTTCGGGCATTTTTCTGAGACACCAACTGGCAGGGCGCTTTGTTTTTACCATTTTTCTCCGTTAAATCAAACCCATTTTCAAGAAGCGTCTCAATAAATCTGGAATCGTTACTCAATGAAAAGAAATGAAGACATGAGTCCCCATTTAGAAATTTAAGTTCTCTCAAATCTTCAATGTTTTTCAAAACAAACTCGAAGCACTCGTTGGTATCGCTTGTGTACAAATCTTTGACACGTTGTAGCATATCATTTTCAACTTCTTCAGGCGTTTGTTGGGGTGATTCTCGTTGCGATTCCTGAATTTGAGATTGCTCTTTGTCAAATTCGTCTTTAACCTCTTTATCTGAATCTATAACAGGTTCTATATTCTCAACACAATGTAAAACATTTTCACAGCTATGTTTCTCTTTGAACTTCTTCGAGGGTGACATGGGCTTCTTCTTAAGCTTACTTTCAACGTACTCCGCTTTGTTTAACTCTGTAATCTGTGTCAGGTTGTGAAAAACCCGCTTAAGCTCTGAAAATGTTGGTCTCCGGGTTGGAAAAGGTATATTACGCACTCTTTCGTCTTGCTTGGATAGAATTGGATTTTTACCTCCAAAAAACACAGAACTATTTTCGGTCGAAGTTTTGATGAAAATCAAGTTTGCATCAACCAAATGCTTGGACCAGGATTTGAGCAATTCTGTGATGTCCTCTTTTAAACTGGCTTCGCAGTGCCTTCTTAAGTTGGCACCGGCCGATTTTGCTTTACTTCCTCGATTATCGTTTGAAGATTGAGAGGTTCCTTGTTTTGCCCGGACAACGTATTTATGGAAAGTTTTATGCACAATAGCTGTTTCGTTTTCAAACACCGCTGCCGCGAAATGTCCACTAGATAACATGACAACTACAGTTCGAATAACTTCTCGCATAAATAATGTTTTCAAGCGATGCATCAAAGCATCAGTTGACGAGATCTGTTCTTTTCGTCTCACCACTAGACATTTGTGAATAGACAAAACGGTATCGGTACTTCGGGCAGTCAAATGAAGTTTCATTTGATAATTTATTGGAATATTATCTGTCACCGACAAAGACGTACAATTATCGGATAATTCGTGATCGGATGATTCTGAATCACTTCCCGAAATACTGGAAGAGTCCGCATTCGCAATAACTGTGGACACGAAGTAATCTTCGCTTACAGGTTCTTGAAATTTCAGAAGCCTCTTCAAGTTGTACCCATGCCAATCGCTTTTGTAATGCAAAATCTGTTCTGCTCTGTCACTGAAATTAAAGGGGCAGGAAGAGCATTTGCCCGTCAAAGGAACATCATCAAGCTCATCATTGCGTTGTACATCAGTTTCTGGCTTCTCGGCTTCTTGAGTTGATAGACATTTGAATATCTCAATTACGGGGAGTTGTTCTTTGAAGCTTTTATGGAAAATTGAAAAAGGAATCTTCTTTGGAGCCATATTTTGCAAAAAAAAACGCTAATTATTTGTGATGTTTTTTAAATCAGCCCAAAAAAGCAAGCAAAATAATTTCACACAGAAAGCGAGCTACTCTCGCAGCAAAATGAAAGTACGCAATTATCGTAACATTAAACAGAACTGCAATTATATTTACTACAATGACGCAATGTTGACGACATGCAGGTTTCTAAAAATAGAATGACGATGATCTCAATGTACGCTTTACTTAAGCTGCGTAAAAGCTTGAATAAGGCGCGCGCGGTTGAGACAACCTAAGCCTTCAATGTCAGAACTTCTCATTAGCATTTGAAGGTATCATGAACGCGCCTGCATTTACGAATTCTGGAAAAATAAAAACAGAGGACAGTTCTTTTACATATAACATGCCCCATAACTGAGCCCACAATAAGTTGGAGAATCTTGGCCTAATATTTACACTGTTACTACTACTACTAATAAAGTAAAAAGGGCTAACACAAAACCCAATTAAAAGCATACAGACTTCTACATATATTATTTAAGGCAGAAATAGTGGAAAGTTCAATATTATTCTTTCAGGTATTATTTTTTTAAAAAATTCAAATCATTTTCAGATAATTATTTTAAAAAAAGAATAGCTTAAGCCGCGCAGGACAATCCAATGGACGAGTAATGATCCCCTACTATGAGACATCACTGAACCTCATATAAATTAAGACAAGCCACTATAACTCTTTAGAGCTGCGACATGAGAATTGAATTTCTTCATAAACTGAGACATCACTCCATCGTATATAATTTCAAAGACAAGGTACTATAACTGTTTAGAGCTGCGTCATGAAAAGTACATAACAATTTATAAACTAAATTGTTATGAAACTAGTCCCCGCTCCCGCACTATGGCACTAAATAGGTTCAGATAAACATGATTCACGGGGCAGCCGAGGTGGCCCCCTTACCTTTCTGATGGTTCCTATTATTATTATAGCAAGTTCGTTACACCACGCACTACAAACAAGAGACCGTCAACTACAAAAAAAGCAGATGTGTGTCACACGTATGTAAGAAAAAGGTGTACTAAAAACCTTGGGTTTCAAGGTCAAAGATTTAGTTTAAATTTTAATTTATTACTTGATTAATGACTGACACAATCTTGATAGGTGTCGACAGCTTGAAATAGACAAAGCTCGGGCTTCGAGCAACACTAACAATTGTGACATATCAGTATTTAATTGGTTAATTTACCACGGTGATAGAACCCATATTTGGTACGGACAAAACTGAGGATAAAACTCATTCACTGAACAATAAACCTACCTTCAGAGTTAATCTCTCAATTAGATCTTCATTTATTTGAAACCATTCTCTTCTGCTTTTATCTACTTATTAATTAACCCTCAATCCTTGTATTTTAAACAAGTACCACGCTCAATTCCAAAGATAATACATATTGCGCACGGGCGGCTTCTATAGTGGCGACAGAAATGGGATTTTTTCACAACTCGTTTGTCTAAATGGAATTTTTGTCACAACTCGGCATGCAACATTTTTTTCACAACTCAGTTGTGTAAATAAAAACGAAAATGAGTTGTCTTGAGTTCAAGACCAAAAAAATGAGTTGTGCATGCAACCGAGTTGTGCATGCAACCCGCTGTACCCAACTGCTGTGAAATTAGAAGACGGCAGTTTTCAACAATATGGAGAAACGCTGAAGAAAGTCAATCGTGAGATATATCAGTGGTCGATGAATAATAACTTAAATGTAAGTGATGAAAACCTGCATCGCAGCCTTTTCTCCATATCAGACGTAACACAGAGTCAAATTGCTCGCACAATTCGCCATAATAGTAACAGAATTATCAGTCGGGAAGCATTCCGATATTCGGATGGAAAATGCAGTCATGAAAATTTTAATCTTTGGAACGCTCAGTTCCAAAAACAATTTTTTCTAACAAATGAAATAACAATTTTTCGTAGCTTAAAAACTGAAAGCTTATACGTTTGGTTAAAAGCTAAGGATATTGCTGTGTCATTCTTAACAGTCTACCTCATACTCCAAGTTGTGAAAAATTTTCCAAAATTGTTCATCTATCTAGGAATAGTCATTAATGGAGCCTCCTGGCAGCAACTGTTGCGGAATATCGACCCTGTAACGGGAACACGTATGTATAATCAACTACTCATAATTAATTAATGAGCGCCGAGAACAAAAGATAATGATTGAAAAGAAAGAGTCCTTGAAAGAGTCGGTTGTGTAAAAAAAACGAAAATGAGTTGTCTTGAGTTCAAGACCAAAAAAAATGAAAATGACTTGTCTTGAGTTCAGGACGGAAAAATATGAAAATAACTTGTCTTGAGTTCAAGACCAAAAAAAAGAAAAAATGAAAAAGAGTTGTGTTGAGGTCAAGAGCAATAAAAATAAGGGAAAAGTCTTGAGATCAAAACTGAAAATTTTGAGAAACTTTAGAAGCAAAAATGGTTTCTTTTAAACATAGCAGGCAGTGAGACCCCACAAATTGGTGAATATGTGCAATATATGCCAGAGTTGTGGAAAATTTTTTCGGAGATTTCCCCGGGAGTGTACAGAGTGGAATCTTGTCCGTCACGGACTCAGAAGGTGTCTACACTAGAATTTCTGGCACCCGCCAATATTTGGTCCCGTGCTCTGCAGACTGAAGTGGAACTGCAAAACCAGTGCGCGCAGTTAGAGAAATTGAAGAGTACAAGCTCTTTACTCCAGAAGAATCTTGTCGAGCTTCGACAAAAACTAGACAAACATTGCGACAAAGCCAAAGAGTCAACGAGAGAAGCATTGGAAAATTGAGCGCCGAGTGTGAGGCGCTAAGAGATAACCTAAAGGCGGCGGCAGCTAGATATGCCGAACAAGAGCAGTCAATCGACTTACTTAAGCAGAAGTTTGCCGATCTAAAAGTCAATACTAATAAAAAGAGCGAAGCCATGGAGAAAATGGAGAAAGAGAATGACCAATTCAGGTCAGAACTTCAGCAGTTGGAAAACTATAACCAGTACTTGGCGAGTGAGTGCCGAAGGAAACACACTATAATTGATAGACAAAAGCTTTGTTTGAGGAACGAGAAAGCCAAAACAAAGGCCACAGAAAAGTGTTTATTCGAGATTTGGAATAAAAATCTATTGAATCGGCCTGCGACCTTGTACGAGATTTTGTTGGTAAAAAGTTCTGCTTCAAAAGATCAGATCAAAAAACACTCACAAAATGAGCTTGTTGACGCACCCTGATGCTGGTTGAGATGAGGAGTTTTTCAAGACCATTAATTATCCATACCAAATACTGATGAACGATGGGGCGCGAGAAGCGTACAACACTTTCGGGCTGGACGAGGCAGAGAAAGTCATGAATGAAGAAAATTGATACCTAATTTTTTAAAATGAAAAGTACAAATTTTTGTATTTTAAAACGTTCATGCATCAAGAGCTGTAAAATTTGTTTGCTTTCATGCAAGTGACTGGCACACTCTATTTCTATTAATAGGGGGGCAGTGTGAGTGTCACACGTATGTAAGAAAAAGGTGTATTAAAAACCTTGGGTTTCAAGGTCAAAGATTTAGTTAAATTTTAATTTATTACTTGATTAATGACTGACACAACCTTGATAGGTGTCGACAGCTTGAAATAGACAAAGTTCGGGCCTTGAGCAACACTAACAATTGTGACATATCAGTAACTAATTGGTTAATTTACCACGGTGATAGAACCCATATTTGGTACGGACAAAACTGAGGATAAAACTCATTCATTGAACAATAAACCTACCTTCAGAGTTAATCACTCAATTAGATCTTCATTTATTGAAACCATTCTCTTCTGCTTTTATCTACCTATTAAATAACCCTCAATCCTTGTATTTTAAACAAGTACCACGCTCAATTCCAAAGATAATACATATTGCGCACGGGCGGCTGCTATAGTGGCGACAGAAATGGGATTTTTTCACAACTCGTTTGTCTAAATGGAATTTTTTTCACAACTCGGCATGCAACATTTTTTTCACAACTCAGTTGTGTAAATAAAAACGAAAATGAGTTGTCTTGAGTTCAAGACCAAAAAAAATTAAAATGAGTTGTCTTGAGTTCAAGACCAAGAAAATGAGTTGTGCACGCAACCGAGTTGTGCATGCAACCCGCTGTACCCAAATGCTGTGAAATTAGAAGACGGCAGTTTTCAACAATATGGAAAAACGCTGAAGAAAATCAATCATGAGATATATCAGTGGTCGATGAATAACAACTTAAATGTAAGTGATGAAAACCTGCATCGCAGCCTTTTCTCCATATCAGACGTAACACAGAGTCAAATTGCTCGAACAATTCGCCATTATAGTAAAAGGATTATCAGTCGGGAAGCATTCCGAGATTCGGATGGAAAATGCAGTCATGAAAATTTTTATCTTTGGAACGCTCAGTTCCAAAAACAATTTTTTCTAACAAATGAAATAACAATTTTTCGTAGCTTAAAAACTGAAAGCTTATACGTTTGGTTAAAAGCTAAGGATATTGCTGTGTCATTCTTAACAGTCTACCTCATACTCCAAGTTGTGAAAAATTTTCCTATATTGTTCATCTATATAGGAATAGTCGTTAATGGAGCCTCCTGGCAACAACTGTTGCGGAATCTCGACCCTGTAACGGGAACACGTATGTATAATCAACTACTCATAATTAATTAATGATCGCCGAGAACAAAAGATAATGTTTGAAAAGAAAGAGTCCATGAAAGAGTCGGTTGTGTAAAAAAAACGAAAATGAGTTGTCTTGAGTTCTAGACCAAAAAAAATGAAAATGACTTGTCTTGCGATCAGGACGGAAAAAAATGAAAATGACTTGTCTTGAGTTCAAGACCAAAATAAAGAAAAAATGAAAAAGAATTGTGTTGAGGTCAAGAGCAATAAAAATAAGGGAAAAGTCTTGAGATCAAGACTGAAAATATTGAGAAACTTTAGAAGCAAAAATGGTTTCTTTTAAACATAGCAGGCAGTGAGACCCCACAAATTGGTGAATATGTGCACTATATGCCAGAGTTGTCGAAAATTATTTCGGAGATTTCCCCGGGAGTGTACAGAGTGGAATCTTGTCCGTCACGGACTTGGAAGGTGTCTACACTAGAACTTCTGGCACCCGCCAATATTTGGTCCCGAGCTCTGCAGACTGAAGTGGAACTGCAAAACCAGTGCGCGCAGTTAGAGAAATTGAAGAGTACAAGCTCTTTACTCCAGAAGAATCTGGTCTAGCTTCAACAAAAACTAGACAAACGTTGCGACAAAGCCAAAGAGTCAACAAGAGAAGCATTGGAAAATTGAGCGCCGAGTGTGAGGCGCTAAGAGATAACCTAAAGGCGGCGGCAGCTAGATATGCCGAACAAGAGCAGTCAATCGACTTACTTAAGCAGAAGTTTGCCGATCTAAAAGTCAATACTAATAAAAAGAGCGAAGCCATGGAGAAAATGGAGAAAGAGAATGACCAATTCAGGTCAGAACTTCAGCAGTTGGAAAACTATAACCAGTAATTGGCGAGTGAGTGCCGTAGGAAACACACTATATTTGATAGACAAAAGCTTTGTTTGAGGAACGAGAAAGCCAAAACAAAGGCCACAGAAAATTGTTTATTCGAGATTTGGAATAAAAATCTATTGAATCGGCCTGCGACCTTGTACGAGATTTTGTTGGTAAAAAGTTCTGCTTCAAAAGATCAGATCAAAAAACACTATCACAAAATGAGCTTGTTGACGCACCCTGATGCTGGTTGAGATGAGGAGTTTTTCAAGACCATTAATTAAGCATACCAAATACTGATGAACGATGGGTCGCGAGAAGCGTACAACACTTTCGGGCTGGACGAGGCAGAGAAAGTCATGAATGAAGAACACTGATACCTAATTTTTTTAAATGAAAAGTACAAATTTTTGTATTTTAGAACGTTCATGCATCAAGAGCTGTAAAATTTGTTTGATTTCATGTGAGTGACTGGCACACTATATTCTTATTGAGAGGGGGCAGTGTGAGTGTCACACGTATGTAAGAAAAATGTGTACCAAAAACCTTGGGTTTCAAGGTAAAAAATTTAGTTTAAATTTTAATTTCTTACTTGATTAATGACTGACACAATCTTGATAGGTGTCGACAGCTTGAAATAGACAAAGCTCGGGCTTCGAGCAACACTAACAATTGTGACATATCAGTATTTAATTGGTTAATTTACCACGGTGATAGAACCCATATTTGGTACGGACAAAACTGAGGATAAAACTCATTCATTGAACAATAAACCTAACTTCAAAGTTAATAACTCAATTAGATCTTCATTTATTTGAAAACATTCTCTTCTGCTTTTATCTACTTATTAATTAAACTTCAATCGTTGTATTTTAAACAAGTACTACGCTCAATTACAAAAGATAATACATATTGCGCACGGGCAGCTGCTATACAGAGACACTATCAGCAAACGTCTACAGTGACACTGGTATTTGTCTACATCCACTTGCAAGAAACCCAAAGAAATTGCTAAAAAACATCATAAAAGATTTCGATTACGGACAAGAATTTATTGTGTGGCACGAAGTTATAAACAAAACTATTACAGATCATCCTTTTGACCCCCGAACTCCCCTGTCATCTGCTCAAATGCTAAAGGAAATTCGGGCTTTGAAACAAATAGTAAGTGTTGTGCATTGCGATCGAGAGGGTGCACCCGATATACAGTCCGAGCTGAAAACTCTGAACATACCGGTTGTCAACGTTATCAAGGATCTCATATCTAACAGTAAACAAAAAGACAGCTCATAGAACAACGAGAAACAACGAGCTTCACCAACAACATTCCTTAGAACTTCACAGTCTCGAAATTGTTATCAATAACGGTTTCGACCTCAATATACTCTTAAAGAAACGAAAGAAACGAAACGAACAAACAACAACGAAAAACGGTACGACAGAATCAGGAAGAAACTCAGGACATTGAATAATTTATAGTAAGTTTTTGTGAAAAGACTGGATTTAAAAGTCCAGGCTTTGTATCGACTCTCCTTCTGTTGTTAAGAGACTGGATTTAGTCGTCCAGCATTATCTGTCCTTCTGTTCCTTGAGTCTCGCTTTATTTATCCCCCCTTAACAATGACAAAAAGTTGCAATACGTGTAAAAAAGTGATAAATCAAATTTGGCCAAGGTACATATGCGTCGCCGGTAATTTTTATATGCACTTCGAGCAAAGTTGTTCTGGACTTACGCAAGTTGCACTTAATGGTCTCAAAGAAGCGGGTCAACCGGCAATGCTTCTCTGTGTAAAATGTCTGACTAATAATGAAAGAGACAACTTCATAAAATCCAAAGCCAAATCCAAAGCCGAGAGCTTTGTCCCCACTACGAATGAAATTAATGATGTGTTGAAACAAATAGAAGTCACAACCCAAAAAACGGAGCTAAAACGACTTGGTAAATTCAGCAACACCAGGAAAAAATCACGTACACTACTTCTGACGCTTATGACTGAACATGATGCCAGATTAGTTTTAGAGAAAGCCCACGAAAAAAGAACAGTTCTAATTGAGAAAGGTGTGTTCATTTCACCAGCCTATTCAAAAGAAGACACAATTAAAAAATTTTGTGTCTTAAAAAATGAAGAGAACTACTTGAGGAAAATGTTCCCCGCGATAAACTGAAACATTCGAAACTTCGAGTTGTTTATTGATGGCAAGAAAGTAGATTTAGGAGATAACCATAAAGGATGGTGACTAGGTTTCATCAATAATCTTCTAATTAATACAAAAAGCCTAGCAAGCTTGGCAAAAAGATCGAAATTTGCTAATGCAGTAATGCTCAATGACTACAACATTGTTTTTGCTTGCGAAACATGGTTAAACGACAACATTTCATCATCTGAACTACTCTTAGACAGCTACACCATATATAGATGAGACAGAAAACAAGATGCGGAAATCAAAAATCACGGAGGGGCAATGATTGCCATCAAAAACAGCCTAGCATTTGAACAATTGATTACTGACCAACCCGACTGTTCACTCACCTGCAGACCAGAATTTAACAAACTCAGCTTTTCAATTCTGTGTTCTACAACCCCTCGAAAGGAAGTGGGTACAGATACACACAAGAGGACTTTGGAACACTTCTGTCAGCCCTACCAAAAAACAGCACAGCAAAAATCAGTGGAGATCTTAACTTTCCGAACACAAACTGGAACAACTTCTCAAGTGAGGACACTGACGAACAGGAAGTACTAGACCTCTTTGAAAACAACTTTTTCAGCAAAGTGTTGGTTTTAACACCCAAGAAAACAACATACTGGACGTTGACTTCTATAGAAATCATTACTTGCACTCCGCTCTTGACAAAAATTCACAAAAAGATTTAACTTCTCAGATCATAAGGCAATCAGTCTTCTAGTTGAGTGCCTTCATACAGAAATGAAACCAAATTTGAGAACTTTTCGAAGTTTTGGAGGAGCCGGTTACTCGGAAGTAAGCGAAATGATCAAAACTGCTGACTTCAAACCAATGTGTTACACAAACATAAAAACATGTGCGAAGAGATTTACGACTTTTTCGACAAGGTAGCACAAGCAACGATTCCCAAAAGCACCAGGCATAAGCAATCTCTACCACCTTGGATTACACCAATTACCTTCAATTTAATGAAAAACTTGATCACTCAGCAAAAACTCGTAGCAAACAAACCAACGTCATATCGGAAAAACATCGTAAGGAAATGTCAAAACGTTGTGATAGTGGCCGCAGAAATAGATCGGTGTAATTATCAAGAAAAATTAATGAGCAACAGAGACACCAGTGTGATCTCCAAACTTCTCAAAAGTCTTAATAAGTCACCAAACATCCCAATAGTTCTAATTTATGGTGGAAGATCAGCATCCAACAATGAAGACAAAGTAAACTTGCTAAAAGACTTATTTCATTCTGTCTACACTGCTAAACATTCCTTTAGCATAGAAGACATCAATTCTACGAACCCAACTTTAACAAACTTCAGTATATCAAAGCAAAAAATTAATCGAATACAATCGGAACTCGACATCACTGAGACTAGAGGCCCTAACGGGTACCCCTATCTTCTAACAAAACAGCGAAACCAATGACTGATGTCTTATACCTAGTCTTCAAGAACAAAAAGCGCTTGAGAAAAATTCCCCGCCAGTGGAAAACTGCATCAGTCACCCCTATTAATAAGCAGGGCAACAGGAGGCTGGTCACGAATTATCGTCCGGTTTCTCTACTGAATATCGACGGTAAAGTTTTCGAAAAATGCATGTACGAGACGCTATATGAACACTTTGAAAAACACTTGAGCAAGCATCAGCGTGGTTTTGTTCGAGGTAGATCTGTAATTTACAAATATGCTTTCCTTCCTTCAAAAAATTTACGAGGCAATGGACAAGAACAAAAGTGACAACGAAAGTTACCTTCTACTCTGACTTCTCAAAAACTTTCGACAAAGTACCGCATAAAAAATTACTCATCAAAGTTGGTCTAATTGGTGTGGGTGGATGCTTCCTCGAAGTTTTGGTTGACTATCTCCACAGTAGAAGACAATTCGTCTGAGCTGATAACACATGCTCAAGGATTCTTGAAATCACAAGTGGCGTCCCCAAGGATCTCTTCTTGGACCCCTTCTGTTCTGCATACACATCAACAACCTCCCAGTTGTCCTAAGATTTAGCGATCCATACCTGTTTGCCGATGACCTGAAGATTCTCTCAATAGGATACAGTGACACCAAATTCCAGGAAGACATAAATGCAGTACAAAACTGGGTAGCGACAAACAAAACGGAATTTGCAGTCAACAAGTGTGCAATACTAAACATAAGATAGCCGGAAAAAGATTTTGAACTCTTAAATCAAAATTTGAACTCTCTGCAAGCGGTCAAGGACCTTGGTATAAACGTCAGTGATAAACTGATTTGGTCGGCTCATATAAATGCTAGACTCAAAAAAGCAAACAGAGTCCTTTACTTGATAAGGAGGAACGTCGCCTATGCCGTAAAACCTTTCATGAAACTGGGATTATACAAATCGTTGGTTCTGCTAGTCTTGTTATGCGGAATCAAATGTACCACGCCCTCAAAATTTGATTGAGGCAATCTTGAAAAACTCCAGCGGAAAACATTGAGGTGGATAACAGGACAAATTGAGCCCTACAAGAATCAACTGAGGCTTTTGAGAATCAACTGAGGCTTGCCATTACCAATGTACATGCAGATGAAAGATCTCCTTACTCTCTCAAAGCTTACTCAAGAAGGAGGAGACGATATTGAAATACCTGAAAAAAAACAAACTTTGAGGAAGATCCACAGAATTGTACACGCTCAGAAAAGTAAGGCTCGAAGAGGCGCGAAATGAATTCGTTTCAAAAACTGCATACTAGCAAACCGAATCGACAATGAAACAAATTTTATGGAACCGCGAGGACTGAAAAACCGAATAAAAACTTGATGTGGATTTTTGTTAAAAAATCGTTCATCACTCAAAATATGTGCACGTGGCAACTGTGTTGCGATTGTCACCGATGCAGAAATTTACGGACAACTCTCTAAAAGCAAGAGTCAATGATCAGAACGACCCATCAACAAGCAGACGTAAATTCCCAACAACAACAACAACAACAAATGAACCGTCAAGGTCAGTTGGCCGTTTGGAACCACGGCACCATCTGAGGCATATGATAGCGCTGCACAGGAAAGCAAAACTTATTCTTGTGCGTATGTATGTTATTGCGTCCGAGATGATTCATCTTTTTTCAATAATTTTATTCCCTAGTTGTTTTATAGTGCGCGCTGTGGACGGCTCATCAGAACGCTGAGATCATAGCCCTCTAACTATGACCTATTAGCAACTACAAGACAAGCAAGGATTCGTGGTCACATCAGTTTGTGAGTGCGTTAGCAAATCAATCAGAAAAAATGGTGAAGTGATTGGGACAAAATCTCGCGATCCACCGTTCATAACAGGAATTGATGTCTCCTGAATAGGTTTGTTGATTATAATATTTAGAGACTAGCAAGCTCTGCAACAAAAAATGGTCCCGTGGAAAGCCGCATACAAAGACAAAGGAAATATTGTATTGCTGCAAAATTCATTTGAGAGCAACAAATAGGTTCTAGTGAGACCGAAGAACTTTTAGGCAATAATGATCCAAAAAAAGTCTCTCCGCTTTTGCAAATACTCTCTAATGAAAAATTATTTTAAACGCAATAATTATGTGTCAAATATTGATTGGACTGTCAACGGAGTTAGACTCCAGGCAACAATAGGGCTGGTCATCATATTGCTCGGGCAAATGATTTCGACGAGTAAGGCACCGACTTAAGAAATTTTTTTAAACTATAGTTCATGAGGGATACATTACAACAGGGAAGAAGTAAATTAAGAAACAAGGAAGCATCAGAAGAGAAAAAATCAAGCATCGATGACGAAGGTAAAAACAGTGGATTTATAGCATAGGTCATTGAATTAAGCTGAATCAAATCGCTACTTTTAGACTTGTCTCGTAAATTTATTTATACAAATTAGAGGTAGTCAAGTACAGTAAGAACAAAAATAGTGAAAGGCGAGTGAACAAATGGCCTCGCTTTAATTCAGCAAAAATCCAAAATTTCAGATAACGAATTAGTCTCAAATTACAGGTTTTTCGATGATGTCTCCTTAACCACTAATGCTAGTAAGATAAACTTCCACAGGATGATGAACGTTAACTAGGCCTATTGTCTGATGTAAAAACAAATGACTCTTGTTAAACTGCGTTGGTGCGGCTCCCTTTTGTATTTTATACCTAATCTTAATACAAGGGCAAAAATTTCAATGTTGAATAACTCTGTAAGTAATGACTCAAAACTGCGCAAATTCGGCAGTACACAACACTGTCATACAAGTAATCAAAAGAAAGAGAATTGCACTGAATTGGTTGTATGATCTTCGAGAACTAGCACAACAATTTTCACCTCAGATTTGAATATTCTGAGTTAATTTAATGAACAACTTTTGTTTCTCAATTGGCCTCAATAACACGAATTTCAAACTTGGCTAGGTTTCATTAAATCCAGCAAGAGCAAATGACTATGTGCTTTGCACAAAATTTCTCTTACTTAGAAACTTCGTTCCTCAGAAGGAAATCTTTGAGAAAATAAAAGTTAATTCCCTTTTCAATTTAAGTCAAAGTAAGTCAAAGTAGAGTGTGTTAAATCAAAGAAGAGTTAAGACTGTACAATCACTAATATGATCTACAGAAACAAGACACAGTAACAAGTAATTTACCGCTCAAGAAAGTGTGCTTCAATACGCACTATGTGTCAAATACTGATTGGACTGTCAACGGAGTTAGACTCCAGGCAACAATAGGGCTGGTCATCATATTGCTCGGGCAAATGAATTCGACGAGTAAGGCACCGACTTAAGAAATTTTTATAAACTATAGTTCATGAGGGATACATTACAACAGGGAAGAAGTAAATCAAGAAACAAGGAAGCATCAGAAGAGAAAAAATCAAGTATCGTTGACGAAGGTAAAAACAGTGGATTTATAGCATAGGTCATTGAATTAAGCTGAATCAAATCGCTACTTTTAGACTTGTCTCGTAAATTTATTTATACAAATTAGAGGTAGTCAAGTACAGTAAGAACAAAAATAGTGAAAGGCGAGTGAACTATGCACCGTGCAGCCTTCCTCCTTCAACAATTGCCGAGACAGAAAAATTGGAGGGTGTGTATGAATTCTTGAGGGCTCTACATCCCCTGAGGCAAAAAAGGCAGCTTCAAAAGAGTGCAAAAATGACCTTGGTTTGGATTAAGTAGATGGTATATTGGCATTGTTCGTTTTTCTTGCCAACTGTTTTTTCAAGACTTTGCAGGCAGAACCCAGAGGATTGAATGAGCTCTTCTCAACTCCGCTGATGAATTTCTCATATTTTGGTATTTTGTTTTTTTAAGCTGCTCGCGCTATGAGTAGGCAGGTATGATGAATTTTGGGCTTGAATATGCGAGGGGATTGAAAATTTTGAGAACGATAAAAGTCCTAGAAAATCGAGTTTCCCAGAGTCAATTCACTTTGATGTCCAGTCTAGAGTCGTAATCTGTGTTTGTGTGCTTCGTCTGGAAAAAATTTGCCTTGAAGCGAACGAAAAGTAGGCTCTGTTTCTGTAACGGCTGCTCTACTTTCAAAGTCAAGGAAAACTTTACACAGTCCAGTTCGTTTAAGTTGTTTCAAATCTGTCCGGATATTGTGTTTTTGCAGTTAACTTTTGTGAACTGTATTATCCTCTATGCTGTAGAATGCCGTTGCATTACTTTATACTTAATATTTTCCAATAACTGCTTGTTCAGCTTTGACGAATAACAAATGGCCTCGCTTTAATTCAGCAAAAATCCAAAATTTCAGATAACGAATTAGTCTCAAATTACAGGTTTTTCGATGATATCTCCTTAACCACTAATGCTAGTAAGATAAACTTCTACAGGATGATGAACGTTAGCTAGGCCTATTGTCTGATGTAAAATCAAATGACTCTTGTTAAACTGCGTTGGTGCGGCTCCCTTTTGCATTTTATACCTAATCTTAATACAAGGGCAAAAATTTCAATGTTGAATAACTCTGTAAGTAATGATTCAAAACTGCGCAAATTTGGCAGTACACAACACTGTCATACAAGTAATCAAAAGAAAGAGAAATGCACTGAATTGGTTGAATGATCTTCGAGAAATAGCACAACAATTTTCACCTCAGATTTGAATATTCTGAGTTAATTTAATGAACAACTTTTGTTTCTCAATTGGCCTCAATAACACGAATTTCAAACTAGGCTAGGCTTCATTAAATCCAGTAAGAGCAACTGACTATGTGCTTTGCACAAAGTTTCTCTTACTTAGAAACTTCGTTCCTCAGAAGGAAATCTTTGAGAAAATAAAAGTTAATTCCCTTTTCAAGTTAAGTCAAAGTAAGTCAAAGTAGAGTGTGTTAAACCAAAGAAGAGTTAAGACTGTACAATCACTAATATGATCTACAGAAACAAGACACAGTAACAAGTAATTTACCGCTCAAGAAAGTGTGCTTCAATACGCACTGTATGTCAGATCAGTAACACCAAATTAACAAATTTCTTATGAATTTTGGTAATTTTTCAAGCTCCTTTTATGCCGCTAGTCACGTGGATTTACATGTCAAATTCAACTGTTGATTGGTTGTAGATAATAATGTCGACAGAAAGTGAACACTTTTCCTTAACGTCACTTTTTCAATGTAAATTTGATGTCATGGGAAGTCTGTTAACCATGTAGATGTTTTGTCGAATATTCTGTATCAATAAGAGGTTGATTCGCAGTCCAATCGCAAAGAATCCGATGCAATACTGTTAAGTCGTAGTACTGTTTTGCTGGCAGTTGAGGTAGTTTGAGTTTCACTTCATGTATGACAATTGTGTACTAATAATAATTGCTAAATTTAAATTTTGAAGAAATTGAACAAATCTGCATGGCTTCGATAGAATGTAGCATTAAATTTATGCGATTCTAGCTCTGAGGCTTGAAATGGCCTTGAAGCGCGATTCAATTTGTTAATTAAGTTAGTAAGCTCAGCCGCCACATCTCCGGCCCTGTTTTCTATCCCGCAAACATCTTTCCCAGGTAGCACTGGGGCGAGCATGACTACTGGTCTCTTGTACACTCCGTCTTTCGTTAGAACTATCGCTGATCGAATCACACCGTCAGACCCACCGATAGTCTTCGTAACTCGGCCGAGGATGTAATATCCCCGTTAATCACTGTCTTCGATCAACCAAACGAGATCGTCTTCTTTAAGGGTTTCGTTCGACGTAGATCGCCATTTTTGTCAATTATTCAGAGTTGGCAGATTTTATTTACGAAATCTGTCCCATTTGAGATTTGCGTAGGCTTGAGTTTGTCGAAAGAGTTTTCGGTGATCCACAAATTCTTCTGCGCAAGGTAGATAGGGTAAGCAAACGTTCCTGTTGCCAAGCAAGAGTTGATTGGGGGCCAATGCTTCTAAATCATTAACATCTGAACTGACTGGAGTCAACAGTCTTGCGTTCAAAGTCTGCTCAACAATACACATCGTTGTTGAAAGAACGTCCTCGGTGACTGATCTGTTCCCCAACACTGCATATAATGCTTTCTCGCAACTTTTCATCAACCGTTCCTATACTCCACCAAAATGAGGTGCTGCTGGTGGGTTGAACTTCCATCTGATTCCTCGTTGAATTAGCTGTTCTTCGATCCCTTCTTTGTTCCATGCCGCAAATTACTCTGCAAACTCTCTTTCAGATCCAACAAAGTTTGTCCCGTTGTCACTGATGATTGTACTTGTTCTGCCTCTTCAAGCAATAAGTCTCATTATTGCATTGAGTCAACTATCGGTGTCCAACTTGGGTACCACCTCTTTTTGCACCGCTCTCATAGTTAGACATGTGAAATAACAACACCATCGCTTTTCGTTTCTTCTTCCAATCTTCACAATGAAAAAACCAAAGTAAACTCCAAAATTTGTAAAGGCTGTTGAAGCATTTAACCGCTCTTCGGGTAGATCGGCCATTACTTGTGCTATCGTTTCTCTTCTGCTGGTTCTGCAGGTAACACACTTGTTCATGATTGGTCTTAAGGCGTTCCGTATTCCTAGGATCCACATCTTCTGCTGAACAATGTTTCTGACATGCTCAGTGCCTTCATGTCGATTGTCCTTGTGCTGGTCTCGCTAGAAAAATTCAACCTCATGATGTTTCCAATGTAGCAAAATTGGATGCTTTGCAGTAAAGTCCTTTTGACTTTTGCCTATTTTGCCTTTGGCTCGAATAAGTCCTTCTTCATCTAGGAAGGGGGAGAATTGTAGAATTTTGCTGCCTTTTGGAATTTATTTTTCAGCTTTCATAGATTTCACCTCTTCACCACACTGTTAATGCTGTAGTAAATCGAAGATTGCTGCTTTTTCTCTTTCTTCAATGCTGATTACGTTGTGTTGCTGGTTTGAGTTTGTTCAATGTTCGATGTACGTATGTCATTCTGTTCACTAGTCTGCTGAAGTTACTGAAGCGTTACCACTAAATAACAACCTTCCTCTTTTCAAACTGTATCATGATCACTGATGAGGGTATATTCTCTTCATCTGATGCAAAGATTAGGTTCACTTGCTCTCGCCATTCACGTTCTGGTTGTTTCAACCAGGCCGGCCCAGTGAGCAACTCACTTCTCTTGAGTTCTTCAATGTTGATTGCTCTAGTTCCAATACTCGCTGGGTTGTTTATACCGCTCACATGTTTCCACTGTGAAACATCAGTTGTATATAGTATCTCAGCTACTCGATTGGCCACAAACACTTGTTGTTTACGATGGGAACTGTGTATCCACTGCAATACCGTAGTTGAGTCTGACCAAAAACTGCAACTATTTATCTTCATTTCATGTTCCTTGACTATCTGTTTTTTGAATCTCACTGCCATGACTGCCGCTTGCAATTCCAATCGCGGTATTGAATGATGCCTCATCGGTGCCACTCTGCATTTTCCAACAACAAAGACTAAGTCAGCTGAGTAATCTTTTGGCTGTGAACGTAGACAGGCCACTGCACACATCGTGTCTTCAGATGCGTCAGCAAACACATGAAGTTCGGTTTTGTCCCTCCCTCTGTTGAAGTACCTTCTATCGATGCTTGTTTCAGCTACAATTGGAAAATGTTCTTTCCATTTCAGGAAATCTTCTTCTTCACCAGGCTCCACTTCGCTATCCCAATGTTGTCCATTCTTAGTCCAGATGCCTTTCAGAAGTCGTCTCATGTGAACTCTGAACGGAGCAAACAATCCGATTGGGTCGAATACTGAAGATACCAATGACAAAATCTTCCTCTGAGTTATAGGTGCTTCAACTTCCTTGTTTGTACCTCTGCATACTTGAAGACTGTCATCAATAACGGTCCATTGTAGTCCTAGCACTGAGGATTCTTCTGTATTGGGGTATTGAGTTCCACTTCGACTTGTTTCGTGTTGCTGATTGATTTGAAGTCTTCTGGGATTGCTTTGGTAACTGCATCGTTGTTGCTTATCCACTTCTTCAGTTCAAACCCATGTCGTGAGAGAAGAGGTTGTAGTTGATTGAAGACTTCAGTTGTTTCTTCCTGGGTTTCTACTGATTTGATGAAATCATCCATGTAGAAGTTGTTTTGTATCGCTTTTGTTGCTATTGGATAATATTCTTCGTTGTCCAGTCTCACTCGCTTGAGAGCATAGTTTGCACAAGTTGAAGAACTCTTAGCTCCAAGTACGTGAAGCTGGTATTCATATATTTGAACAGGTTCGTCAGTCCTTGTACGCCATAAGAACCTCAAGCAATCTATCCTGTTCGGAAACTTGCACTTGTAGAAAAATCGATTCGATGTCAGCTCTCAGGGCTATTGGTCCTTCACGGGATCTGAATATTGTTCCAATCAGCCCATGTAACAGATCACGTCCTGCTAGTAGCTTATCATTTAGGCATACTTCTTGGTACTTTGAAGCAGCATTGCAAACACGTCTTACTTTGCCAGGCTTGTTCGGGTTTAGCACTTGTTGGTGTGGCAAATACCATGCTTTCCCGAAGGTGCCTTTCACTTCGGATTCGTCCAATATCTTTACGAATCCTTTTTCTTCATTTGTATCTATTTACTGTTGATACAAACTCTTCAGTTTTGGGTCCCTTTGGAATCTTCGCTCCAGTGAGTAAAGCTGACCCAAGGCTGAGCTGTAGTTGTTTGGTAGGTTTGGCTCTGGTTCACTCCACAACATTCCCACTTCGTACCGCTCGCCTGTAAACTTCGTCGTACTCTCTAGCATCTTCTGTGCCTGCAGTTTTTTCTTTGGCTGACTGACGACGTTGATTTTGGAAGCATAGGTCTCTATGTCCCACCATTTTTGGATATTCTCAGCCACTTTCACATCTTCTGTGAAGGCAAAATGACAAACATTTTGTCTTCTCTTGCCCGTCATGGGTCCATTGACTACCCATCTTAGATCTGTTAGAACGGCGAAAGGTTCACTACGTGTTCCTATCTTGTAGTCCAATGCGCTTTGTAGCTCACAAGCATCTTGACCGAGGATGATGCCAATTTCCATCAAGTTGAAGCTTTTGTTGGGTAGAACACTCAAGTAATTGAAGCTTTGCTTCAGCTTGTTGTATTTGTAGTTGGTGTTTCCCAAGGATATTGATGGGTGTGCAAACGCTTCGATTGAATGCACCTTTGAATGTAGTCCCTTAATTTTGAGAGGAAATTTTCTGTCTTCAGATTCCTCGTTCCGTGTATGCCAGCTATGTTGAGCGTGTCTTGGGCTCGTAACTTCCTGCACGCTTTGATCGATGAATGAAACCACTGATCCACTATCGAGAAAAGCATATGTGTCCAGCCTGTTGTCACCGCTCTGTATTGAGACAGGAACGATCTGAAGAAAGCTAGTAACTTCGCTAATCTGGTTGATTGTTGCTGCGCTTACGTTGACTGCGCGATTGCCTTGAGCGATTTGGTTTTCTGAGTGTAGCAATCGGTTGTGCTTCTTAATGCATCCATTGATGCCCCACGCATTGACTTTAAAATCTTTGATTGAACATCCTTTGCCCAGACATCCGCAACATAAGCGTTGCATTCTCACTGCAGCGTACCGATCATTCACACTCAAGTTCTTGAATAGTGGACAATTCCATATTTTATGAGTGCCGTAAGCTAGCGGACAGTGATTACTTTGCGTTTGCTTCGTTTCTTTCTGGCTCGAAATTGCACTGAAGTTCGATGTTTTCGAGAACCATTTTTCTCAATTTGTGCTTCTTCGGTCTTCTTCTCTTCGCTCTCCCTTGAAAACTGAAAACCCTTTGTGCACGAATGCTATCCTAGATAGCCACTTTTCAATCATAACCAGATCAAGCCAGTCTTCATTTTTATCATCAACATAGAACCACCACATCTCTTTGAGACCTTGGGGTAGTTTATGTACTGCCATATACAGTGTCGAGCTTGATTGCAGATCAACAATCTGCTTCCACTCTTTGAGTACGTTCACAAAATTCAAAACAATAACTGAGAAACTGATCAGACCTGTTGAGTCGTAAGGTTTCACCTGACTTGCTTTGCGAAGACTCTCCAGTTGTGCATCAATGATCACATGGGGCCTTCCAAATTTCTTCTCCAGAATGCTCCATGCAGCACCATAGAACTGTCCAGAATAGCCCATTCCGGAGATTGCTGACCTTGCCTTGCCTGTGAGTAGAGTCCTCAGATGGCTCATCTTCTCTGAGTCTGGTATTGGTTGTTGATCCACTGTAGTAATGAACATACTAGACCACTCCGGCCACTCGAGGGGGTTTCCATCAAAGTTGTTCAATTTCAGCTTTGGTAGGCTACTACTACCTGAATAGCCAGTGTTGTATCGTAGACCAGCTCGGGGAGAAACGTCCCAATCTTCAACACTTGAGTATCGGTCTCGTGAACTACGATATCGTGAGAAGTGACTATAACTGTTCATTTCGGGGGTTACTTCGAAGCGAGCTGTTGATCGCTCTGGTGTTAGAAGGTTGTCGATCCTGCTGGCCCAGTCCAAGACATCTCTCTTCTTTGGGGTCCAGTTGAAGGGGGGATTTGTCTCGAGCAACAGCTGATTGGGAAGAAGCATCATCGTTCTCTAAGGCTGTTCTCTTCACATTGCGCTCTAGCTCGCGCTCTTCCTCCAGCAGTTTATGCTTGGTTTCCACTTCCTTCATTTGCATTTCAGGCTCTAGCTTCCTCCGCTCGAACCGTGCTTGTTCCAGTTGCATCTTGGTTTTGAACTCGATATCGAATTTCTTCATCCTTTCCTCTCGCCTTTGCTTTGCTGAAGATGTTTCCGAAACAATCTCCGTATCTTGGCCGCTTGCTGTTGCTCCATTTTGCACTTCTTGAGCAACTGGGTTGTCCGTTGGGGAGTTGTTATTGCTCTCGCTGTCGTTCACTGCTTGAATTGTTTTGCTTTGCTCTGCATTCTTTGCTGTTTGCGTGCCTTTGGTTTTATATGCAAGCCAATGGTAGTCCAAACTTGCTTTGCACTTTCTTGCGTCTTTCAGATGTTCTTCAACGATATTAGCTTGTTTGTTAGGGCACAAGCTTGTTTCGGCGTTGCAGTTGCTTGGGTATTTTTTCCTCTAGAAAGTGAACATTCTCTTGGTAGAGGACCTTTAGTTTGTTTGGTCGATCTGAATCTTCAATTATTTTGTAGTCAATCCCTGTTTTAGTGTTAAGTTCTTCCACTAAATCTTGGAACTTCTTATCGTACATCTGAGCTCTTGATTGAAGCTCCTCTCTGCTAGTTATGTTTGGATTGCCTGGTTGACTTTTGCTTTGCTGGTTCCTTTTAAGCGAGGTCAACTCTTCAACGTGTTTTGTGAATTGCACTCGCACCTTTCGCTCTGGTTCACTGGCGTTGTGCTGTTGATTCGTTTGATTTTCTTTGGGGGCTGCCTTTGGCAATCTCCTCATCAGATTGGACAGCAGTTTGCTTTCCAATGTCCGGGTCGGAGGATCAAATGTAACGGCTGCTCTCCTTTCAAAGTCAAGGAAAACTATACACCGCCCAGCTCGTTTCAGCGGTTTCAAATCTGTCGGGATATTGTGTCTTTGCAGTTAACTTTTGTGAACTGTATTATCCGCTATGCTGTAGAATGCCGTTGCATTACTTAATACTTAATAGTTTCAAATAACTGCTTGTTCAGCTTTGACGAATAACAATTGGCTTCGCTTTAATTAAGCAAAAACCCATAATTTCAGATAACGAATTAGTCTTAAACTACAGGTTTTTCGATGATATCTCCTTAACCACTAATGCTAGTAAGATAAACTTCCACAGGATGATGAACGTTAGCTAGGCCAATTGTCTGATGTAAAAACAAATGACTCTTGTTAAACAGCGTTGGTGCGGCTCCAGGAACTTTGTTCCTCAGAAGGAAAGTTTTGAAAAAATCAAAATTCAATCTTTTTTAACAAGTCAAAATAGAGTTAAGACTGTACAATCACTAATATGATCTGCAAAAAAGACACAGTAACCAGTAATTTACCACTCAAGAGAGTGCTCTTCAATGCGCACTGTATGTCAGATTAGTAAGACAAAGTTAACAAGTTTCTTCTATTTTTTATTAGTTTTTCAAGCTCGTTTTATGCCGCTAGTCACGTGGATTTACATGTCAAATTCAACTGTTGATTGGTTGTAGATAATAATGTCAACAGAATGTGAAAATTTTCCCAAAACGTCACTTTTTCAGTGTAAATTTGATGTCATGGGAAGTTTGTTAACCATGCAGAAGTTTTGTCGAATATTCTGTATCAATAACAGGTCGGTTCGCAATCCAATCGCAAAGAATCTGATGCAATACTGTTAAGTCAGAGTATTGTTTTGCTGGTAGTTGAGGTAGTTCGAATTTGCGTTTCACCTCATCTATGACATTTATGTACAAATAACAGTTGCTAAATACAAATGTTGAACAAATTGAACAAATCTGTATGGCTTCGATGGAAAGTAGCATCAAATTTTGTTTGTCATGCTATTCTAGCTCTGAGGTTTGAAATAGCCTTAAAACGCTATTCAATTTGGTAATTGAGTTAGTAAGCTCAGCCGCCACTGTTTCGACGTCATAACAGACCTCTTTCAGCAAACGTAATTGTAGCCGCCTTTTGCACAGTGGAGGGCATGCGTTATGTTGAACTTTTCACCACATGACAAGTTAGAACTTTTGTAAAACCGCAACCATAAGTCTAGTCCATCTCGAAACTCTAACACGGCAAGGATTGTACTTTTTGAGTGGCAGTGCTTTTAGCCAGCTAGAAGTGCCTTTTTGTAAAGCAAGTTCCAATGAGTTTTTTTGTCTGCTAATTTATTGCTTCTTTCAGTCTATATAGCTTAATTTCCTCTTCCTTATTTCGGGCATTTCCTGTTGCAAACGATTTTGAACAAACTGAGACATGTAGGGTCATGTTTGTTTTAGGGGTTTCGAAAAAAAATCGAACAGTTCAATCCGGTGGTTCGAGACCGGTTATGGCAGGTATAAATTTCACAATCATAGAAAATTATTGAGAAAATTATACCAGCCTAACTCAACCGTTGTGCTGTGGCGTTAGGCTGGATTCCACTGGATGCCTTTGGCTCTGCCACTGTACACATTCTGCCGCGAAGTTTGCGCAAATGATGAGAATTTATCAAGCATAGAAGTATGTTTACAAGAGGAAGCAAAACAAAAATCAGAGGACGGTGAGCTGTCATCATTCGCAGAGCATAAAACACATGTTTTTTGGCGATTACAACATCCGTTTTGGCAAGAAATAATGTCAACTCTTCCAATTTCGACTCCGAAATCACTAACTGACATTCAGGACCGTTCACCAGATATCTGTAAAGCTCGCAACTGAGACAAAGGCGACCGAAAAAATATCGGAAATCCATTTGCTTTCCGGCAGCAGAGCCAGCGATTGCATATCACTTCTAAACTATGCTGCCGGTTTGAACACAACTAATCAGCGGTAACAAGACTATGCACTGCAATGAGATTTCCTTGAGTTGTTTCCTTTTGCGGAAAAAATGTGTCTTTCTCAGCGAACAGCTTATAAGGTGTTTGGTAAGTTACTCGCAGCGTGTGTAAGTAAAGGCATTGCTTGGAGATGCTGTGAAGTGCGAGAACTCTATTCAGTGGGTTCATTTCTATATAACTTATTAAATAGGTTTGTCTTGAACATGTTCACATACTGTATGTTTTCAGATAGTATTGTGCTAGGGACATTGATCAATTAGTACAGATGTTTAGTAGCCAGTTATCGGTTTCAGTCTCTCATTGTACTTTGTTCAAAGCCCCGGCCGTGTCCCTAGCCGTGATGGGTGAAGTCATCTCATGAGGTACCACCTATACAAACCTTCATCCACTCGAAATCTGCTGATTGCTGATAGCCAGAGCAGAGAACTGCGATTCCCCAACTTCAACGTTCTCTCCTTTGCCCGGAGCACAAATTCACCACGTCCGCAAGTTGCTCCTCCAAAAAGGCCGCTTCAACCTAATTGCGATATTCATCGGCGAGCACGACCTGACCGTTAACATTAGAAACTCGAGTAAAGAGCCACGGGAAGTAGCTGACAAAATTGAAAAACTTGCCCACAAACTTCTCCAACTAGCAAACTTCGTCTAAGTGCGTGCCGTTCCACCGCAGTGAACAAACGATCCGAATGCTAAACAAAAAACAAAAACAACGAACGATCTGATAATTTGCATCAGTGGTTGTACCATGGAGTCACAAACAAAACGATCTCCAATGCACATCTAGGATCAGATCTTGTTCATCTTGGACCAGAAGAACTCGGCGGACTCTGTACAATCCTGAAAAAGAGAATACTTGAAGGGCACGACTTGTACTCTGAGGAAGTTGATTGGCGCGGATATCTGGAAGTGATCGAGTGCTCTGGTACCTGTACCTGTGGAGCCATCAACCAATAAGTCAGGTGGGAACTAAGTTGTTGCCGGTTATCGGTGTCTGCAGGCTTACTGACTATTACACACTAAGTAGTAAAAAATTGAGAAAATTCTAAGACAATGGAGAACAATAGTACTACTAAACCAGCCTGATTAAATATCTCTTGTGATACCTGCCAATCGTCGATTAACAAAAAAGATGCATTTTTTGTTGCATTTCTTGCGAATCAGTTATGCATATGTCTTCCCAATGCACAAAATTCAGCAATGAGGTGATAAACGCCATTCAACAAGTGAATCTAAACATCCTCTTGATCTTTAACGTCTGTGTTATCCAAAACAAACGCGATGTCCTAATTGATCGACTGAGAGATAAACCCGAAAATGTTGAGGAAACTAAAAACTTTATCATAAACGGCGATTGAGGAAACAATGCAAAACAAGATAAACGAAATCAAGTTATCGAAAACGAGATACAAAAAAGCATTAGAGAAACAACCAAAAGAAAACGTTAAGCAAGTAAGCGATCCTAAAATTGAACTCAATGTTCTAATACAGGGCATTGAAAAGTAGAATGATAAAAACTTATGTGTACGCATCGAGCATAATAGAACCAAAATCAGCCATGTGTTCACTTTCCTAAAAATCAACAATTGGAAACGAGATTTTTTGCCAATCGCAAACTTGTAGGCAAACACAAACCTGAGTGACATTGCCCCTTACTTGTAACATGCCCTCAGTGTTCGACAAGAGACTGTTACACTCCTCGCCGTCTAGGTTGAAGCATTTTGATAAAAAAAATCTACACAAACCAAAACCTCTATTCTGAAGAACGAAACGCGCAAAACCTTGCACTGAAAGCTAGAAAAAACTAACCGAATGAGGTACAACTAAACAAGATATCAAAAATGCAGATGGCAAAACACTGCAACGTGAACCGGGAGAACGGGAATTGAATGAAGTCTCCTTGGATATCTTGTCCTGACTACGGAACAACGATAACGATCAAAAGCAACAAAAAACTAAAACTTTAACATTTAATATTCATAGTCTCGTAGACCTTTCACGCCGTTTTATTTTCGCAAACTCAACCCTCCTGCATAACTGAGCATATCCCAACGGAATCTGTCTTTCTCAGCAAATACACAGTGTATATAAATGATCGCAAATCTGACAATAGCAGTTTTGTTTAAACTGGTGTTCTAGTCGCAGTACACGAGAATCTTAACTCCAAGCCAGTGTAAATAGACAATACAGGAGAAGACTATCTGATTATTCGTTCCTCTAAAAATCAAAAATTTTTAATTGCATGTATCTACAACCCACCCCAGAGCAACCTCTACAACTGGTCACTTCAAAAACAAGGGACTTTTTTGACTTGCTATTAACCAAAAAGACGTCATACAAAAGTCGGTCTGTAATAATAACTGGTGATATAAACCTTCCAAGCACAAACTGGTCTAACATGCACTCTAGTTGCGACTACCAGAAGGAATGGCTTCAGCTAATCCAAAGTAATAACTTCGAGCAAACTTTCAGATAAAAAGATCAAATAGGGAGCGTTAAGCAACTTGAATTTTTCTTAACAAATGATCCCCAATTCTGGATCAGGTCATCAATTGATTCAGTGGTGACGCAAAGATACATTTTGAATGGAAAGAAATGCTCCGACCTCCTAGCATTCGCCAGTAGAATTTTCTACCAAATCAACAGAAACCAAATAAAAAACAGACTAATTTTTGCATAGACTGGGATAAATTTAACGAATCGAGCATTAACTACCCATTTCATCCTTTTTGCTTTAGTAACGTCGATGAGCGAATAGATCAATGGTACCAATGGTTTTTATCAAATGTTAAATGAAAATGTACCCAAAATAACTCCTCAACCAGCAACTCTTTCACCATGGATGAAGCCAGCCAATTCTAATATGAATGAACCAACTATAGAGTACCCGGAAAATTCTGTTAAAACCCAAAAACATCAATTGATTGTTAAAGTGCTTGAGCTCGAACGAAAATTTGAAAGTAGTTTTAAAAAGACCAAACTCTTTTTGAGGACGGAACACTCAAATCTAGTCAGTTCAATAAAATACAAATACACATTCGCAAGCTGAGAAAAGCTCCTGCCTTTCAGTATGAAAAGTACCTGGCGGAAGAAAAAACTACAAACGACGCTGAAAAAGCTGAACTCTTTACTCGATTTTTTCAAAAGGTTTTTAATCCAAGACTGACGGGAGCAAGATCAGTTTTGGATAGTATAGCTGGTCATCGGTTTCACGATATAAATCACTATATCGGCCCTATTGGCAGCGATCAAGAAGATAGTTTTGACAAGCATGTAGCCGGTCATTGGTTTCAAACGACTGGAAATGAAAACAAAGACATTGCTCAAGACAGTGTTGCCGGTAATCGGTTTTGCAGTAACGGACTAAGTAAAATAGATTGCACAGTCAAACAAATCGAAGCAAAATTGACGAAATTAGATGAAAACAAAGCTAAAGGACGCGATGGCATCAGAAACATTCTCCTGAAAAAACTGGCCCGACGCTAAGAAAATCGCTACTTCTCATCTTTAAGACGTTCTGAACCAGGGAAAGTTCCCCGAAAAATGGAAAACTAGTGTCATTGTACAATTGCATAAGGGAGGTAATAAACCGAAAGAAACAGAACACAGAACTGTTACCATTGTCACTCTATGCTGAACTCCACAATCTTTTATTGTACTGCTCGATTTTTGACGGAAAGAACGTCATCAAAATTGGAAATTCAGCAATATCAAGGCAAACAAGAGAACAAGACAAAGCGCGAACAACGAGATTGTAAAACAGAAGAACAGACTACATAAAACCGATAGAAATTTTTGGCATAGAGTAGCAACTCTTTTAATATCGTATCAAAATCAGTCAACGTGCAAGGAACAATCGGGAGAAAAGCTAGAATCATGAGAACTTACTGGAATTTTTTTCACAAGCACTAAAATGAACATAATTTATGCATCTGGAGAATACTTTGTTTTTGAAGAAACTGCAACCTGCATAACAAACTCATTGTCCACTGAAGATACAAAAGGGGTACTAACAACACCATAAAGCCGCAAACCTAACCTGCTGCTGCTGCTATTACTACTACTACTACTACTACTACTACTACTACTACTACTACTACTACTACTACTACTACTACTACTACTACCACTACTACTACTACTACTACTACTACTACTACTACTACTACTACTACTACTACTACTACTACTACTACTACTACTACTACTACTACTACTACTGCTACTACTACTACTACTACTACTACTACTACTACTACTACTACTACTACTACTACTACTACAGCATTTTAGGCATCAATCATTAATAGTGCGTAATTATAGTCCTCTTTAATGCAAAATTTTAGCGTGTGAATTGCATACATTATGCTACTATTTTGCCCAAAACACAACCGGGTGTCAGCTCCTCAAATTTGCAGATCTTGTTTGAACCACGCTACAGTACATCAACCGATTGTTTTCCGCAAAAGGTCTCCTTTTCCCATAGGTATGAAACCCAGGTTATTGTCAAGTGCAATTAGACGGCAGGCATTATAAGCGGCTAAATGATGTGAAGGATATGTTTCGTTGGCAATTCGATATGCCAGTTTTGCAAAAGTTTTGCAAATGTTGGTGGAGGATATGCTTGCAGGAAGTAAACGGCGCCATTGGTCAGCATCAAAACTGGACGTTTCATGGCTACCGTGGGTTTATATTGCAGCTTGTTTGACCTTTTCTGCCCTTATATTTTCATAGACTGAAAGATGACAAGGCAGATCGGGGTTTTTGACATAGAGATTCAATGCGGGATGGATTCACTTAAAGCTGAATGCTTTTCATTGCGAACATACAGAATACTTGACAATTTTGTTGACTGACTGAGAAACAGAAGTCCGCTTTTATGATTTGGGTCTAGCTACTAGATAGCACAGGAGACTTTACCTTGGTGCATGTGGCGGTTGAAGCGGCGCTTTTCTTTCTTATTATTCTTGGAGGCTTTTGGTAGTCGGAGCTGAAGAACTTTGCTTTCAGAAAACAAATCATCTATTCGTCCCTGGCACCGCGTCTCAAATCGTTTGAGAACATCTAAGACAGTGAAGAACAATAGTACTACTAAACCAGCTTGATTAAATATCTCTTGTGATAACTGCCAATCGTCGATTAACAAAAAAGATGCATTTTTTGTTGCATTTTTTTCGAAACAGTTATGCATATGTCTTCCCAATGCACAAAATTCAGCAAAGAAGTGACAAACGCCATTCAACAAGTGAACCTAAACATCCTCTTGATCTTTAACGTCTGTGTTACCCAAACCAATCGCCATGTCCTAATTGATCGACTGAGAGATAAACCGGAAAATGTTGAGAAAACAAAAAACTTTATAAAAAACAGCGATTGAGGAAACAATGCAAAACAAGTTAAACGAAATCAAGTTATCGAAAACGAGATACAAAGAAGCATTAGAGAAACAACCAAAAGAAAACGTTAAGCAAGTAAGCGATCATAAAATTGAACTCATTGTTCTTATACATGGCATTGAAAAATAGAATGATAAAAACTTACGTGTACGCATCGAGCATAATAGAACCAAAATCAATCAACCAAGTGTTCACTTTTCTAAACTTCAACAATTGGAAACGTGATTTTTTGCCAATTGCAACCTTGTAGGCAAACACAAACCTGGGTGACACTGCCCCTTACTTGTAACATGCCTTCAGTGTTCGACAAGAGACTGTTACTCTCCTCGCGGTCTAGGTTGAAGCTCTCTGATAAAAAAAATCTACACAAACCAAAACCTCTATTCCGAAGAACGAAACGCGCAAAACCTTGCACTGAAAGCTAGAAAAAACTATCCGAAGGAGGTACAACTAAACAAGATATCAAAAATGCAGATGGCAAAACACTGCAACGTGAACCGGGAGAACGGGAATTGAGTAAAGTCTCCTGGGATATCTTGTCCTGACTACGGAACAACGATAACGATCAAAAGCAACAAAAAACTAAAACTTTAACATTTAATATTCATAGTCTCGTAGACCTTTCACGCCGTTTTAATTTCGCAAACTCAAACCTCCTGCATAACTGAGCATATCCCAACGGAATCTGTCTTTCTCAGCAAATACACAGTGTATATAAATGATCGCAAATCTGACAATAGCAGTTTTGTTTAAACTGGTGTTCTAGTCGCAGTACACGAGAATCTTAACTCCAAGCCAGTGTAAATAGACAATACAGGAGAAGACTATCTGATTATTCGTTCCTCTAAAAATCAAAAATTTTTAATTGCATGTATCTACAACCCACCCCAGAGCAGCCTCTACAACTGGTCACTTCAAAAACAAGGGACTTTTTTGACTTGCTATTAAACTGGTCTAACATGCACTCTAGTTGCGATTACGAGAAGGAATGGCTTCCGCTAATCCGAAACAATAACTTCGAGCAAACTTTCAGATTTAAAGATCAAATAGGGAGCGTTAAGCAACTTGACTTCTTCTTAACAAATGAACCCCAATTCTGGATCACGTCATCAATTGATTCAGTGGTGACGCAAAGATACATTTTGAATGGAACGAAATGCTCTGAACTTGAAATTACTTGACGAAAAACTGTATTCTTTTTAGATTTTGAGAAAGCATTCGACAAAGTTCCACACGACAGAGTAATAGTGAAACTTGAACTGCTGGGAATCAGGGGGAAAAGCGCTAATAATCATTGCGGGTTATCTCGATAACAGAAGTCAAAAAGTCCGGGTCGGCCATTGCTTATGAAGTGAACAGGATGTCACTAGTGGAGTACCGCAAGGCTCGTTGTTCGGGCCCCTGCTCTTTTTAGTCTACATCAACGATTTACCAGATGTAAATGAACACAGTACCTGTTTTGGACATGCAGACGATTACAAGCTGATTGCCAACAACTCTGCTGAACTTGAAAATGACCTAGAAGGCCTCTTCAACTGGTGTCAAGTAAATGGGATGAAAATTCACGAGGGCAAATGTAACACCCTGAATTTCAGAACTGCTTCCTTTGTCCAAGTGAATAATAAAAATGTGAATGATGCACAAAATCAAAAGGATTTGGGAATAATTGTATCAGACACTCTAAACTGGAATGAAACTGCAAACAGGCGTCTTTCCAAAGCACTACGGGCACTGTGGTCAATTGAAAAAAATCTATCATCATCCACTCCAATGAGATCCAGGCTCAACGCTTGCATAGCTTGTTACCATAATCATGTTTGGTTGTCACGTATGGTATTCAAGTAAAACAGACCTCAGACCAATTGAGAAATTGCAAGAGGAGCCACAAAATGGATATTCTGGTCTCAACTTGATTATAAAAATCGACTCGATGGCATCAAAAACATTCTCCTGAAAAAACTGTCCCCGACGCTAAGAAAATTGCTACTTCTCATCTTTAGGACGTTCTGAACAAGGGAAAGTTCCCCGAAAAATGGAAAATTAGTGTCATTGTACAATTGCATAAGGGAGGTAATAAAGCGAAAGAAACAAAACACAGAACTGTTACCATTGTCACTCTATGCTGAACTCCAAAATCTTTTATTGTACTGCTCGATTTTTGACGGAAAGAACGTCATCAAAATTGGAAATTCAGCAATATCAAGGCAAACAAGAGAACAAGACAAAGCGCGAACAACGAGATTGTAAAACAGAAGAACAGACTACATAAAACCGATAGAAATTTTTGGCATAGAGTAGCAACTCTTTTAATATCGTATCAAAATCAGTCAACGTGCAAGGAACAATCGGGAAAAAAGCTAGAATCATGAGAACTTACTGGAATTTTTTTCACAAGCACTAAAATGAACATAATTTATGCATCTGGAGAATACTCTGTTTTTGAAGAAACTGCAACCTGCATAACAAATTCATTGTCCACTGAAGATACAAAAGGGGTACTAACAACACCACCGGCACGAAGCCGCAAACCTAACCTGCTGCTGCTGCTGCTGCTGCTACTACTACTACTACTACTACTACTACTACTACTATTACTACTACTACTACTACTACTACTACTACTACTACTACTACTACTACTACTACTACTACTACTACTACTACTACTACTACTGCTACTACTACTACTACTACTACTACTACTACTACTACTACTACTTCTACTACTACTACTATTATTACTACTACTATTACTACTACTACAACTACTACTACTACTACAGCATTTTAGGCATCAATCATTAATATTGCGTAATTATAGTCCTCTTTAATGCAAAATAGCGTGTGAATTGCATACATTATGCTACTATTTTGCCCAAAACACAACCGGGTGTCAGCTCCTCAAATTTGCAGATCTTGTTTGAACCACGCTACAGTACATCAACCGATTGTTTTCCGCAAAAGGTCTCCTTTTCCCATAGGTATGAAACCCAGGTTATTGTCAAGTGCAATTAGACGGCAGGCATTATGAGCGGCTAAATGATGTGAAGGTTATGTTTCGTTGGCAATTCGATATGCAAGTTTTGCAAAAGTTTTGCAAATGTTGGTGGAGGATATGCTTGCAGGAAGTAAACGGCGCCATTGGTCAGCATCAAAACTGGACTTTTCATGGCTACCATGGGTTTATATTGCAGCTTGTTTGACCTTTTCTGCCCTTATATTTTCATAGACTGAAAGATGACAAGGCAGATCGGGGTTTTTGACATAGAGATTCAATGCGGGATGGATTCACTTAAAGCTGAATGCTTTTCTTTGCGAACATACAGAATACTGGACAATTTTGTTGACTGACTGAGAAACAGAAGTCCGCTTTTATGATTTGGGTCTAGCTACTAGATAGCACAGGAGACTTTACCTTGGTGCATGTGGAGGTTGAAGCGGCGCTTTTCTTTCTTATTGTTCTTTGAGGCTTTTGGTAGTCGGAGCTGCAGAACTTTGCTTCCAGAAAACAAATCATCTACTCGTCAGGGGCAGTATAAGATGTGGAAAGAGCAAAGCAGCGAAGGGGGCAAACTCTGAATGTTGTTTTTTTAGCTATCGGCTATTTAGGGTATTCACCAGCTTATAACTTGTTTTGTCCTTGTGCACAATGATGCTTTCCAGTGGGCTTTGGTTTTGTAGTACTTTTGAATTTTGTCCTGGAAAATGTTGGTGGTACTTTGCTAAAAAATCTCCAATGTTAGAGGAGCAATCAGGATCTACAGATTCAGCATTCTAGGAGAGAGTAGTGTTTGATATATTTTTAGCAGCGCGGTTGGCGGTGCAGTTTTGG
The DNA here is from genome assembly GCF_964194025.1 of Convolutriloba macropyga. NCBI lineage: Eukaryota > Metazoa > Xenacoelomorpha > Acoela > Convolutidae > Convolutriloba > Convolutriloba macropyga. The sequence continues at coordinate 35,530,614 of NC_134481.1, read as the reverse complement.
AATTCGAAAACATCGAACTACTCACGGCCAGAGGCCAAACCACTAAAAGCAATATCGATCTAATCACAGGAAACGCACCAAAAATAACCGCCTCTGGGATGTGGCTGTCGCTGG
>NC_134481.1:35468000-35525500 GCF_964194025.1 Convolutriloba macropyga | reverse complement strand
TCCAAATAGCCAAAAATTTCTTAAAATTACCATCTTTCAATTTTTCTGGAATGTCGTTGTCAACAACGACCAGGAGCGCCTAAAGATATCCTTGCGGAACTCTTTTGTGACGTATTGACATCAGATTGCAGACTATACCGACTGTTTTTGGTTCTAGAAAAGAGACAAAACATTTTCTCTAAATTTCCTTCTAGACTTAGGCCTTCCAGTTTTTTGAGCAGTCGGTTGTGTGGTATGTTATCAAATGTTTTAGCAAAGTCTAAGTACAGCCTACATAGTTCACTGAATGATCAGGTATAATTAGTCTTTTACACTCCACCAGGAGCCAGATCTGGAATTGCACTTTTAATCTGATATTGAGATGTTCATGAAACTCACTTTGCTAAAAAGATGGTAAATAAACAGATTCTAGGAAATAGAACCCAATGGTCTTCCTCGTAAATGGATCTTCATTCCCCAAAAAGTTTGCGCAGTCAAGAGTGTAAAAAAAATCCAGGTTTGTTCTGGCGTATCTGAGCTAGGGGAAAGTGTAAAGAGTGTATAAATTCCAAAACAAATTGCACCCCTATTTCTCCGCTTAATTAAGGGTAGAAGAGTGCAATCCAAGGTGGAAGAGTGTAATTTTAAAAATAAGAGTGTAGGAGTTGAAAATTAATTACAAGAACTAAAAAGCTTCTTCAACCTTTTTTGATATAGTTCTTAAACTATTTAGTATGATTGTTATGTCGCGTATGCAAATTTTGCTATGTTCGTAAGAATCATTAGGTTTTAGAATCTACACAAGGTAAAAATCAACAACTATTTTACTTTGATCCATTTTATGCTCAAAGTTAGGGACAATAATGAAAACAACTAATCACTAGCGTTGATAGTAAACGACTAATCACTAGCGATAATTATAAAAAATTATACAATGCAGCAAAACGAGCTATCAAACAGTCCTGAAATTGGTCCAGGCATTAAAACATTTTTAGAAGCATAATTCAACGAACAGCTTTCTTTTCGAAACCTGACTGATTTCTAACCACTACAAAGCTCTTATAATCGGTATTTTAAAAAAAAATTATAAAGCAAGCTCACGCAACCAGCTTTTTAAAGCACCATTTTAATATATTCAGTGATTATCCTACATAATTTTTTGCTTTGAACGAACTGAGAGTACCACCGGTGGATTCACCCAGGGAAAAGCGTGTAATAAGAGGTGGAAAAAAGAGTGTAATTTCAGGATTTATTTTCAAGTGTATCAAGATTGGACAAAAGAGTGTAAAGAGTGTACACAAAACTTTAATTTTTAAAAAAATTTTCACTCTTACGCACTTTTCCCTTATTCTTAATAGTGTAAACTGCTTCACACCCTCATTTTTGCTTAATATTGGTGGAATACGGGTGGACGCCTCTGACTAGGAAGGGTAAAACAATAAGAGTGTAAGTAAAACTTAAAAGTGTAACTTTTAAGAATGTAAATAATTGTTTTTACAATCTTCTACTCTTATTTTATGAAATTATACTCTTTGAATTACACTCTTTCTTCCCTAATTGAGCGAAGAAATTGGATGTTACTTTTCTTTAAATAATTCCCCGTTATTTTCTGGAGAGTCTTCGTCCCGGGTTTTTTTTCAACACATAAAATTATCCTAGGTTGATTTTTAGGCCCAAAAAGACGTAAAAGTGGGGTTGCCCTGGGAGAATTTTTAAGGAAAAAGCAGCTAAAAACTCTTACATCTTTTTGGTCTGCATTAGGCTTCCAACCAATGGTTGAGAGTGAGGGGGTGAAAGACAAATTAACCCCCAACATGATGTAAGAGTTTGGGGGCAATTTTTCTATATCCTCAGAAATCTTACATTATTTTACATCCCTTGATAGACGGAAAAAATGTAAGATTGGGGGTCAATATGTTTTTTACCCACTCACTCCTACACCATTTTACCCAATTGGACGCCTAATGTAGCCCAAACAATTGTAAGAGTTGTCGGCTGCATTCTCCTAAAAATCCTCCACTGCAGTCCCAATAATTCATTTTGCAACCTCTGATCAAATTGCGCTCCCACTGTTACACTATTTTAACCCCTTGGCTGCCCAGCTCTTACATCATTTATTCCCCTCTGGACAAATGATGCCCTCACGCTTACATCAATTTAGCCCCCTTAGTAGCCCTGATCTTACATTGTTGTGGCCTCCAGACTCGAAAAGTGTCAGTCTTGAACTCACAACCTCTGTACTCTCTGTTGGTTCTCCTTAACCTCCGGATAATCAATGGTTATCCAACTCTTTAAGTTATATAAATGAATTATATTTGTTAGAATAATCCCTTCAGAAAACAATACCCGCTCACACTTACATTTTTTAACCCCCTTGGTAGCTGAATTCTTATATCATTGTACCCCTCTCAACAAATTATCCCCTCACTCTTACAACATTTTAGCCTCCTTGGCAGCCTCATTATTAAACTATTTTAACCCCTCCGAACAAAATACCCTCTCATTCTACTATCATTTTACCCCTCTTTGAAAGCCCAATTCTCACATCCTTTTACCCCCTGTCAACAGAGGTGTGTAAAACCTCAAAAGCCCTTTTTCGGCCAGAGGTGTGTAATTCCTCAAAAGTCCTCGCTTTGCAGCCCCTTCTTACACGGCATTTTTAGTTAGGGGGTAATTCGTCAAAATTCCGCCCATTGCAGCCCATTGCAGCCCACTCTTACATGGCAACTTTAGTCGGGGGGGGGGGGGGGAATTCCTCAAAAGCCCTACTATTGTAGCCCTTTGTAGCCCACTCACTCCAACATGGCATTTTTAGTCAGGGCGGGGAGGTGGGGGTAATTCCTCAAAAAACCCCCCATTGCAGCCTAACTGTTACATCATTTTACAACCCCTCCCCCCCAGTGCAATTCCCCCACTCTTACAACAAAATGGCAAGATTTGAGGGAGGACATTCGACCCGGGTAAGAAGTCTACTTAACAAAGATAAACATGCAAAACCACTGAAGGTAATGCAGCCCAGGTTGAGGTCCCATCCGGAAGTGGCCTCTGATCAGATAAAGTCCAACGCACATGTGTTCCGAGACCCAAATTACTGGGTCTGGGATTTGGTTCGAGCGCACAATAGTATGATCAGAGGTCACTTCGGTATAGGGATGGTATGATCAGAGGTCACTTCGGTCTGGAGACGGTATGATCAGAGGTCACTTCGGTCTAGGGATGGTATGATCAGAGGTCACTCCGTTCTGGGGATGGCATGATCAGATGTGCCTTCGGCCTGGAGATGGTATAATCAGAGATCATTTCGATCTGGGGATGGTATGATCAGAGGTCACTTCAGGATGGGAAGGGTCTGATCATTGGCAGATTCAAGCGCACTTTACTATGATCCGATATTTTGGTCTGGAATGGTCTGATCACAGGTTACTTTTGCCTGGCATGGTCAGATCAGAGGTCACTTCCATATCACTTCCGACCACTCAACCTTGGTTACAACCAATTGTTTTATTACAATCAATTGAAAGTTTTGCTGACCTCATGTTACGAAAAGAACCAGACAGATTGGTGTTTTCACCTTGACAACTTTACTCAGACAACCCCAGTTGAAATTTTACCCAATAAAAAAACAAAGGAAATGATAGTTTTTGATCGGTATTTTTAGGGGAAAACGTTCAAAGCCCTTATGTTTTTTTGTTCTCCTTGAACGGTTTCGATCGTTTTTTTGACATAAGAAGTGCTCGTTTTTGAGTGGCATATTAAGGAGAGAACCATTTTTGATCATTTCAAATAGTAGGAAATTATCGTTTTTGAGCGTTATTTTTAGGTCAAGACAAGTTTGTGACCGTTGTTTATTTAGGAAATGACAGTTATTTGATCGTTTTTTAAACGTAAGAAATGACAGTTTTTCACCGTTTTTGTTAAAGAGATAACCGTTTTCAACCGTTATTGTTTATAAAATGACAAATTTTAACGGTTATTTTATAAAGAGATGACCGTTTTTGACCGTTAATTTTTAGGATATAACCGTAATTTTCACCTTGACAAAGTTGGTTGCTTCTGATCTTTACTAGGAGTTGGGAATATTTTCCTTACTCACGGTGAAGGCATAGTGTTTTAGATGTCTCAGCAAATACCACATCATCACAATTTTATGAAGTCACCGAGAAAGTAGTCATTGTATCAAGAAATTATGTTTCATTTCCGCTAATATTTATGGCTTTTTGGTGGAATAGGTCATTGGAACTCGTAGATATGAGTATATGACTCTTGAACAAAGAGTTTTTTCAAAATAAGGACTTTAATCGTTTTTTATTCAGTTATCTTTAATTACTCTGTTGAATTATCTTTAATTACTCTGAGTAATTATCTTTAACTACTCATTTTTCAGGACAAAAAGTCAAATTGTTTGGAAGCAAAATTAACCAAGCGAAAGATCGCATAAAACAAAAAGACCACAGGAGTTATATAATTGCTATTAAAGTTGTCTCAGATTAATCAAACAAAAAGTGAGTTCAATATTGGTTGAACGTAATTGATGCCCCTTGACTAATGTTACCTAATCCCTAGTTGTAAATTCGTAGGCATGCTTTTGCGTTGGTTGAAATCAAACATAAAAACTGTCAAAAATGTTAAAAAACGGTAGTTTCTTAAACAAACTATCAGAAACTATTATCTCCCAAAACTCGTATAAAGCAATCATCTCCTAGATTTACCGATCAAAAACGATCGAAAACCATATAAAACACTCTTTGCCTAAAATTACCGATCAAAAACGATCGAAAAGAATCAAAAACAATCATTTCCTAAAATAACCGACCAAAAACTAATTTGAATGTTTTTGATCGGTCTCGTCAACAGGGGCAAAGACAACTTTATTCAGACTCTCGAGTTTTGCTTTTCAAAAGCGATTGATGGACTCGGATTGATGAAATATTTTATCTATGCCGAGTCCATCAATCGCTTTTAAAAACAATCTCAAAAGAACCTGATTAAAACTGTGGTCTAAACTGTCAGTAAAAATGACAAGATGAAAACACCAATGTGCCCAGTTCTTTCCGTAACATGAGGTCAGCAAAACATTTAATTGAATTTCTGATATGGTTTTGTTGGAAGTTTCCCGTAAACAAAATTGGCACTTCAATTCTAATAGCCTGTGAGAAAATTAAATATCTTAATCGTGAATCCAACGAGCAGATTGGATCATTTCATTTGGTGATTTTTTAAAAAAAAAGATCTGGCTCATTTCCTCTATTGTGCAAACTGAAACATAGTCTCAACTAAGAAACAATTACATTGAATGGGGGCTAGAGGTTATATAAGTATTAAGCTCGGTCGGGGCGCTGTAATGGAAAACCCTTAAATCTTCAATGGAACAGTGAGACAAACCATCCCATGTTTAGAAAGACCTACGAAAACGACGATGGGTTATGCTGGTAAGAGGCGTTGGCTTCTGTCCGTTTTGTCAAAATCATCGGTATTGGTGTACGGAGTGTCTGCTTCATCGGAACTGTCACACACTATATTGTATTTAAAGTAAATTTATCTTAACGCAGTTAAAGTAAATTGTTGATAAAATAAAGTTAACGTAAAGTTTACCTAAACTTTACCTTAACTTGAGTTAATAATAAAATGTACTTTAACTTTCTTTTGAAGCGTTCTGCAGTAAAAGTACCAAAAAATTTGGCCTGTATAACAAAAACAAGCACGCCTCCAATACTCTTCTTCGAATCGTAGAAACAGATGAACTAGACGATTCAAAAAAAATTGATCCAAAAATCGGAACTCTTTTTCAATGTAAAATTCGTAAGTGGTCAATTTTGTTAGCCTTCACATCCTTTAAAAAACTAGCAGAAGGGAACTCCTATTGAAGGTAACATTTGGCTAAAAGTAAAAAAAATGTTGAAAATTTGTTTGCCTCAAATCAATTTTCACTCGAGCCTAAACAAAAAGTTTCATATCAATTTTACCATCGATAACGTATTTGAAAGACTCGTTTCTTGAAGAAAAGATAAATGATCGTTTATTTGTTTCATTTTAACCGCAAAAAAATGGTTATCCAACTGCAGACATTAAGTCACATCAAGCTCTTTTTCCATCTCTTTTGACCTCCCTCCCAGCGCGAAAATTGCTGTTTTATTCTCCGCTGTATTTATGATCTCCGCTGTTTTATTCACGCCTGCACTTATAATCGGATACTGTCTATTCAAAAGTACGTCTGCAATTATGATCTCAAAAAACTCCTTGTCTTCAGCAAAACGTAATCAAAAAGTTTAAATCATCATAAGCTTAATATGGAGTTTGAATTTTTTTCCAACTCATCATTAAACTTGCCCTGTTCGGCAATAACTAGTTAAAAAATCAAAACAATGATAGTCTATGCTAGCGCAATTTTCTACGATGCTAAAAATGTTTTATTAGTTGTTATAGTGAACTTAAAAAATGTCAAATAATTTTGAATGCTCTTTTCTTTAACATTTTATTTCTCAAACCCACTCTTCATTTTTTTTAAATTAAACAAACAATTTCTCCCTCGGGCTCTTGAATCCGTTTTTCCAGCTTACACCCCAACTAATATATTTGTCTATTATTACAAAAGTGTTGGTTACAAAAGTTGTTTGTTTGTATATTTGTGCTGTTTTGTTGTTTTGATTTATTTGGAGATCGAGATTTGACCTTTTGTTTTTGCTAGTGCTCTGTTCGTTTCTCTTATAATTGTTTGTTTGTTACTCCACCATTGCTGGTCCCAGTCGGGATGAAAAAAGAGGAGGAAAACACTCTCATAACTTATTTGAAAGATCGTAAATGTGGGTTTTTGAAATTGACTTGATATTAATCCGACAGTACATCGCTATATTATCACTGCTGCGCGCGAAACGGCCTTTGATCAGACTTAACTGCACTCAAAACGTCCTCTGATCTGAGTCAAGTGCGCTCAAAACGGCCTTTTATTAGACTCAAGTGCGTGCTAAACGGCATTTGATTAGACCCAAGTGCTCTCGAAACGTCCTCTGATCAGAATCAAGTGCGCTTGAATCGTCCTCTAATCAAAATCAAGTACGCTCGAAACGGCTTCTGATCATAATTTTTAGTCCGAAGTGATTTCTGCTCAGAAAGAACACAGACAATGGTCCAGACTATTGTGCACTCGAACCGCAGTCCAGACCCTGTAATTTCGGTCTAGGAACACATGCGTATGCGTTCGAGTGGGTCTGATAATAGCACAATTTGGGTCTGGACCTAATCCTGGGCGGTTATATCCTGACTACTAAGCCTGGTCGAGCGCACTGCTACGGAAAATTCGAAAATCAAAGTTTGAACAGTAAGACAAACTACAACAAATTTTCAAAACCAATTTTAGTATACATAACGAAAATTGAAAATTTTGTTTTAAATTTTTAAAGCCAAGATTTGATCACCACCTATATCAAGGAATATTTTGTTGCTCTTGCAATTCCTACTAGGTAAATTGACGATCCATGAGAATAGGAACGAGTTTGCAACATTATCAGAAAACTGATCACCGGATTAAGAGCTCGAATTGCAAAAACTGTTGATCTTAGATTCCCTACACATAAGCACAGAGAAAGACAACAATTAACACACACGAGGACTAAAGATCTATGAGGTCACTCCCCAATATTAGTCAAAATAGAGCATATTGCGTGAGCATGAAACTTGACATTCAATGAAATAATCAGAGATGTTGTAAATGTCGGAATACGAAACTGATAAAACAGAGTTTCGAACGTTTAATTCATAAGAAGAGCACAGCGAGGTTATCGATGCCAAAACAACTTTAACGGCATGAAGTTAAAGTAAAACGCCGACCTCCCCAAGCATAAGATTGGCAATTCCAGATTGATCTTTTGAGCAAGTTGACAAAATTGAAACATTGCACCTAGATTGAAAGGTTGCATCATTTTTTTCGATCCATTTGGATCGAAAGAATTGATGCAATTTTTCAATCTAGATGCAAATTTTTACCTTTTTCAGTCTGCTAAAAGAAGATCCAGCTAGATTTTCCGCTCTTATGCTGGGGGAGGGGCGTTTTGCATTATCTCCATGCCCTTAACGCCTCGATAATCTTGCTGTTCTCTTCTTGTGAATCAAACCTGCGGAAGTGTTTTTATCGGTTTCATCGTCCTACGTTTGCAATCTATCCGATTATATCATTGAAAGTTTATTTTCATGCTCATACAAAATGCTCAATTATAACTTATATTAGAAACAGATCTCATGCCTCTGAGTTCATTGTGTGTGTTAAAATTAGGCCTTCTTCATGCCTTGTATAGGGAATCTGATATCGGCAACTGTTGCACATCGAGCTTTTTATCGGTTGATCAGTTTTCTAACGCTATGCCAACCTTGTTTTTATGCTCATTTTTTGCTAAATATATCAAGTACCGTGCGCTTTAGCTCGTAGTTCGCACAAGTGGGCGAGTCTTTAGCCCCTAATATATGGCACGTGTAATGATTTACCAGAACATTTGATGTGGGGTCGTCCCACAAAAAAATAGAAATGGCTCGCCACTTGTTGACAACAAACAAATAAAAACATTCTCTCTCAATCTGTCGAGACTGCATATGGGTGTTGTCTAATTTTTATGAGTACATAAATATAAGGTTTTTTAGAAGTCTGGACCGTTAACTAAAGCTCTGTTCAAGTAAGCACAAAAACCATTGGGCAGCCTATCGACCTTTGAGTAAAAAAACTCAGTGGTTCAGTAAGTTCAACTCACAATCTGAGCAGCTTACCACCTTATGGGTTTCGAAAACTGATACTAGGTAGACCCTAATGGTATTAGTACAATTTCATCCGAGCTCTTGACTTTGTTTTTGTTGAGTCAGTTTTCCAAAAAAATTAATTGCACCAGCAACGAGAAGTATTTGTTGCGCAGTTAACATCAGCTCGAAGCTTTCCTACATCATATCGTTTTCTACCATCATCTCTGGTGTTTTTGAGGTTATCATACGCAAGTTAATCCGCTGTTGATTATGGGTATATTTTCTTCATAGCAGTTTTTCACCTGACTAGCCAGTTCAAATCCTCCTTCCTATTAGTTTTGAATGAAATCGAGACTAAACCTGAAAGTGAAACCGCTCAAAAAACAATTAGATTGTCCGTATTCAAACGAGAACTAGCTGAAGATGTTTTGGCTTCCTTTTTCAGCGGGCTACGTAAAAACATTGCATCACTCAATAAGACTAGTGGAGACATCGTTTGCAAAAATAATGACTAAAAACGAACTGATGATGGCCTTGATTGAGATTGGAAGTGTTGTTATGGTTATAAGCCACACTTTTTAGGCCACTGGGAAAACATGGTCAGGTCAAAATAAGCAATAAGAACTTATTAGCTGCCATAATACTAGAAAAGGCCTGTTAAAAGCTCAAAAACTATCCATGCCTAAAATCATAAAAATTACATCTGAAAAAACAGATCAAAACTGTAAAAATGCTTTTTCCAATTGTCATGGAATCTTTGTACAATTTTGTTTCTATTTTAATTTTGCTGAAAATTAAACGTTTTTTGTGAAAACGGGAAAGAGTTACATTTATTCCAACCACAACGAAGCGTCAAAATATGTTTTTAAATACCTCATTAGTTCAAAGATTTCCAGTAAATGCAACATTGTTGATGAAAAAGGTAACAAACCACGACAAACACCAAAATATAGTAGAAACATTAAAATATTCGAAGATTAACCACATTTATTCATAGCGAAATTGCTCAAGATCACATGGTTGATGATGTCGCATGGGTTGCCGTTTGGATTTCTAAATTCGAACACCAGAAAATCAATAGAATTTTTCAATTTATTTTGATTTCTAAATTAGAACACCAAAAAATAATGAAAGTTTTTCGTTTTGTTTTCTAATTTAGAACATCAGAAAATTAATAAAATAAATGCAAAATGAAGTGAGAAATTTGATTTCGAGAAGCAAGTAAACTCGATTTCAATCAATTTCTTTTTTGAGGAAATGAAAAGTGAGTTTACTTTGCTCAAAATAAGAGATATTTTTCCAATTCAACCGATATGGGCTTTTTGGTACCCAATTCATCAAAGATTAATATTGGAAAAAGATGCGGCGTTACTCAGACGTGCATATAGCAGCATGATTAATGAGAAATGAAAAGCCAACGGAGAAGATTGTTGAAGACTTAGATCGAGATGACATAGTCAAACCAACACACGCTGATTGGGCTGCACCAGTATTACTGATACCAAAAAAGACGAAACCAATTGCCCATTGATAGACTATTATGGTCTCAACAAACAAATAGCGGAAACATGCCGGCCGTTACCGCGAATTGAGGAGGTTATTGATTCTCCTCAAGGACACATTTACTTCTCGAACATAGATCGTCGGTCGGGATATACTCAAAAATGAGGGTCAAATTTCAACAGCTTTCATAACACCTCTGGTCCTATATAAATAGAAAAGACTTCCTTTGGGAAGACTCCTCCATATATAGAGAATTTTCGATGAAATCTGAAACGATTGGAAATGGTTTTCTAACGTTTAGCGGAGAATCCACTAAAAATAAATGATCAAATTAAATTTTTTTTAAAAAAAACGAGTCAGCTGCCTTGTACACCTTATATAAGATAACGGAGTCAATGTCCACCCAGTAAAACTAAGAGCTGTAAAAAGAGTGAAAATACCATATTTTTTGAAATACAACAGGGCCTCATTAGGCCTTGTAGCCTATAATCAAAATTTTTCCCCTGGTTTAGGAAGAATCAAAGAATTTTGCAGTTTACTAAATAAATCAAACAATTTCAAAAGGATTACAGAGTACGAATGTCTGGAAATCGAAGTAAAAAAAACTTTTGAATGATCCAAGATTAGTATACTCAAATGATAGGGAACCCAATACATTAACTTTGGTTGTTTTTTCGCTAGTAGGCATTGAGGCAACTCTTACACAAAAACAAGGAGCCAAAGATAGAGTTATTGCATAAGCTAGCAAACGCTGAAAATTATTCAACGCGAATACTCAGCAAAATATTAAAAGAGAATTAAATCCAATTGTTCATTTTCTGCAATATTTCAAAAACTATTCATTCGGTCAATCTTTTCTATTAAAAACAAACCACAGAGTTCTTGTTTGTAGCTAAAAAACGGAAGTTGACGATCAATGAGCTTTTTTAACGCTATTGTAATGGACGCAAATGAAGGTTATATTGACTTTTGGAAACGATGTTGAAAATTACGCAAACTGAAAAGAGTAAAAGTACAATATTCGGAGCATATTGACAATATAATCATAAAGTAAACTCATAAATCATATACAAAAAAACTTGAATCAAAACAAATGACAAAAAAAGCCTCCAAAGAGTTATTAAAATACTGGATTCATTATAAATTTGTCTCATAGAAGGGAATTTGTATGGAAAACATCAGACAGAACCAAACTGTGAAGTTGTTTACCCAAGGTTAGTACCATGGGAGTGGAAGTCCCACGTGCTTGAGGAGTTCCTTGAGGAGTTCCTAGCGCAGTTCACTTTGGGGTGAAGAAAAAATATCAAGGTGCTTCGGGAAATATTTGTTGGCTGCGCATGGTCAGGGACAAAAGCAATTGAATAGAAATCTGTGATGTTTACCTAAAAAAGAGAAAGCACCAAGCAGAAACTTTGAAATTTGCTGGCATAATGGAAACGTAGTCCCTTTTGGCAATTATCTCTCAGTTTAACAGACCCAATTCCCCGGTCGTAAGGCAACAAGTACATATGGCTTATCGGAGACCAAATCAGTAAGTGGTATGAAGCAGAGATTTTACTCAATCAATAGGCAAGAAACGTGGCAAGAGCGTTTGCTGAGCATTGGATAGTGGGATTCGGCTGTCCAGTCATTCTTCAAAGTTATTTTTGGCGGAGGTTTATGTCAAAATAGTTTTGTTTTTCTTACAGTGAACAGGGAATACTGCATTCAACCCGCAAGGGAGGAGATGATTGAAAATACAAACCGAATAATAGAAGATTGCCTCTCAAAAAACATAGGCCAATACCAAAGTGGGTGGGCAAATTTTCTACTTCCGATGACAACGCTCAGCCGATCATCAATCAGTAGTGTAACAAAAAACAGCCCAGCGGAAGTTATATTGGATTTTTCACTATCACTCCCTATAGGCTGCATCTAAAGCACACCAGAGACCCGAAAATTTATTTATTTGAATGATCCAAGATTAGTATACTCAAATGATAGGGAACCTAATACATTAACTATGGTTGTTGTTTCGCTAGTAGGCATTGAGGCAACTCTTACACAAAAACAAGGAGCCAAAGATAGAGTTATTGCATAAGCTAGCAAACGCTGAAAATTATTCAACGCGAATACTCAGCAAAATATTAAAAGAGAATTAAATCCAATTGTTCATTTTCTGCAATATTTCAAAAACTATTCATTCGGTCAATCTTTTCTATTAAAAACAAACCACAGAGTTCTTGTTTGTAGCTAAAAAACGGAAGTTGACGATCAATGAGCTTTTTTAACGCTATTGTAATGGACGCAAATGAAGGTTATATTGACTTTTGGAAACGATGTTGAAAATTACGCAAACTGAAAAGAGTAAAAGTACAATATTCGGAGCATATTGACAATATAATCATAAAGTAAACTCATAAATCATATACAAAAAAACTTGAATCAAAACAAATGACAAAAAAAGCCTCCAAAGAGTTATTAAAATACTGGATTCATTATAAATTTGTCTCATAGAAGGGAATTTGTATGGAAAACATCAGACAGAACCAAACTGTGAAGTTGTTTACCCAAGGTTAGTACCATGGGAGTGGAAGTCCCACGTGCTTGAGGAGTTCCTTGAGGAGTTCCTAGCGCAGTTCACTTTGGGGTGAAGAAAAAATATCAAGGTGCTTCGGGAAATATTTGTTGGCTGCGCATGGTCAGGGACAAAAGCAATTGAATAGAAATCTGTGATGTTTACCTAAAAAAGAGAAAGCACCAAGCAGAAACTTTGAAATTTGCTGGCATAATGGAAACGTAGTCCCTTTTGGCAATTATCTCTCAGTTTAACGGACCCAATTCCCCTGTCGTAAGGCAACAAGTACAAATGGCTTATCGGAGACCAAATCAGTAAGTGGTATGAAGCAGAGATTTTTTTCAATCAATAGGCAAGAAACGTGGCAAGAGCGTTTGCTGAGCATTGGATAGTGGGATTCGGCTGTCCAGTCATTCTTCAAAGTTATCTTTGGCGGAGGTTTATGTCAAAATAGTTTTTTTTTACAGTGAACAGGGAATACTGCATTCAACCCGCAAGGGAGGGGATGATTGAAAATACAAACCGAATAATAGAAGATTGCCTCTCAAAAAACATAGGCCAATACCAAAGTGAGTGGGCAAATTTTCTACTTCCGATGACAACGCTCAGCCGATCATCAATCAGTAGTGTAACAAAAAACAGCCCAGCGGAAGTTATATTGGATTTTTCACTATCACTGCCTATAGGCTGCATCTAAAGCACACCAGAGACCCGAAAATTTACTTATTTCTATAGAGGATTATAGACAATTTTTGCAGTCATAAACGATGTGAAGTTCAAGTTGGGAGAAACATATAAGAAATTTGTTTCAGCAGTTTATGATCAACCAAAAACAATAAATTACGAGAAAATCCATTTAACCCTAAACCTCACGCAAAACAAAAACCAGCAGTTAAAGAGAGGGGGGGGGGGGAATCTAATTGGACAGCACAGACATTGATGATTCAACTGAGATAGAATCATCCACAGATGGTCAAAGTCATTTGACACCAGAAGATCAACCTAGAACTGACAATGCTAACAATCAGATAAATGCTAAAAACGAAACGTCTGAGATTGAAAGGAAGGAATCAGAGCATCAAAATCCGCAAATGACAAGTGAAAGCAAACGTAGTTGCCGATTGAGGAGATGAATACTCTTTGAGGCCTAAAGGGAAAACTGAAAAAAGTGGAATTCCAAAACCTGATAAAAACCAAAAGAAGCGAGCTATTAAAACAAAAATTAATGATGAAAATGTTGAAAGTAATACAAAGAAACAAAAAACCGTACAAGTCCTAGCAGCCAAAAAACATTATACCTGAGAGACCAGAGTTCCTTTACTGAACACGATGAAGAAAACTTCAATACAGAAGAAACGTTGTTTATCATTTATTCGTTTCAGAAAACCTCAAACGAAAAAAAAGATCCCAAAAGAAGCAAGTTCGGCCTTAGCATCGTGTGATGGTTTATGACTACATTTTGATCTTGAAATGCTAGCAATTGTTGACTCTCTTTCATTTGGTAATAAATTATACGTATAAGTTTTTGACAATATCGTTTAAAAAATCAATTCTCTGGTTCACAATTCAAACGGTGATAACAGAACTCGACTATCAGAAAGAGTTGCAGAAGGTAGTTTAATATATGCCTGAGGTTCAGCCGAAAATGAATTCAAACTTTTGGCATTCAAGGAGCGGCATATTCCCTTTCTTCACTTAAAAAGAGCAACCTGTATGGCGACATCGTTTTTGTCAAAGAAAACTTAAGATTTCATAAAATAATAAACCTTTTAAGCAAGGGAACTTGTAGAAACGTTTAGCAAAGCAGAATGTTTGCTTTAACTCATTGTGGGGATACCACTTTTGGAATCAGCAGGTCGGTGAATGAAAAAATTTTCTATGAGAGTCAAGAGACACCACTTAGGTCTAGGAGCATAGTCAATGCTTCATGAAAAAAAATAAGTGCCGAGGTGCTATGCACTTGGGGCCTGTAGAGTTGTTTTCGCCTAGAGGAGAAAAATTTTTTTGAAACCTTGTAATCAAAGCAAAAGTTTACATCGGAACGAAATGGAAAAAAAGTTCTGCAAAGAAACACATTGAGTATTAAAGATCCCCCGATTTTTCAGAAACTATTTTCATCGAAACCACAACTTTTGAAAACGACTTATGTATTAATTTTTGAAAATCAAAAAATTAAACGCTTCAATGTGGGGGACCCTGCAAAATTTTTGTTAGCAACACAAAAATCTTTATCAATAGAAAAATTTTGTACAAAAAAAAAATCAGGGATTTTGCTTTGGGAATTTTAGAGGAAAAGGCAGTTTTTTTAGGGAGTCCAGGTAATTTTACTTGGAGTTCCTGGCATTTTTTTTACAAGAACATATAAGAACCTTTTATTTTTCTAACTAATCAGATAAACAGGATTTTTTTCATAAAGATTATAACACCGCAATGTAAGAATCAACGATTGAAATTTCAAAACCTTGTTGAGATATCCAAATAAATGCTTTTAGTCCTTCATTAACGCTCTGGGAGCCAGCACATCACGCTGAAAGAATTGGATCCCTTTCATATTTTCATAAAAATGCCAAGACGGTAGCAACAAAAACTAATCTCCCCTTCTGCACAGATAAATTTCTTCTGTCCATTGGGATACAGAGTTTTTCTTTTATTAGTCGTTTGGACATCTCCTCACAAACTTTATATCATAGCTAAACAATCTATTTTTCAAAAATTGCTCAAAAATTGGTCAAAAAATTTGTCACAATAATAACAGTACTTTTAGTCAGAAAGCTTCCGAGATTCGGAAGGAAAGCACAGTCGCAACATTTTTGTGCATTGGAAAAAACAGCCTCAACAAGAAATTTTTCTAGCAAGAGAAATCAATTTTTTTTCTCAAGAACCAAACATTTTACACCTTGTTTAAAGGTAAATTTGTGCCAAGTCAGTCTTACAGTCTAGTTCATGTTTCAGTTTTTGTAATTTTTTTCTAAATTGCTCAACTAAATGGATTAGTAATTAATGGGGCATCTTTGCAACATCTGTAGCAGAACTTTGAATCCGTGACCGGAAACTTTAAGCATAATCAAAACTCCAATTAATTAGGGACACCGCGAACAGAAGAAAATGATTGAAATAAAAAGTCTTTGAAAGAGTCGGTTGTGTAAAAAAACAATCAAAAACGTCCGAAAATTGAGCCAAAAAAATTATAAAAAACAATAAATTGGACCTGAATTTGATACCAAAATAACAAATAGTCTTGAGTACAAGACCCAAAAAAAAGAAAGAGAGAGAGAGAGAGAGAGAAAGAGAGAAAAGAGACAGAAAAAGGTACAGTTATTAGTCAAAGATAAAAAAAAGTTATGAAAAGGCCACGATAAAAAAAGAAGAACAGAGCAGAGGTCAGATCTAAAAAATGCAGAGTTCAAAATATTCAGAAAGAAGCAAAAGTGTTCTTTTTTAATCAAAAACAATCAGCGAAACCCCAAAAACATCTGAATATGTAAGATATATGCAAGAATTTTGAATTATTATGTCCAAGATTTCCTCGGGAGCATACTTAGGAAAATTTGTCTATCCCGACTTGGAAGTTGTAACCTCTGCTACGTTAGAACCTCTGGCACCTGCCAATAAACGGTTTCGATTACTGAAGAGAGATCACCGCGTGTCTTTAGCCCCGGCTTCAATTTGCTGATGTACGTAGATTTGATGGTAATGAGTTTCTCTACTGTGCTACAGGCATCCAGATTATGCCATTCAATGTCATTGGAGCCATGTTATTCGTGGAGCCACCCCGTAGAAGTTGCTTTTATCTCACTTAACACATGGGATTTCTGGTTTCAATCGAAAGATGATTTTATGGTGGGGAGGCTTGATCTTATATTTTGCATTATGAAAACCAAGTGGAAGTCATATCGTCTTTTAATTTCATTGCAAAATTCTATTTAAGATTGCGTCTCTATTATAAAAAATATTGTTTGCTTATCATGAGATCCGGTCTAATTTTTTAATGCTTTTTTCTGGTTGTTTTTTTTCACCTTTAGTGTCAATTATTGTGTTTTCGAAGGTCTGGATCAATGACTTTGCAATTTAGTAGCAAAAGTACTTTTACTTTTGCTTGAAATCAATTTTTGCTTGAAAATAATTTTTGTATTATATTATCATATTATACTTCTTTTACTCGGAAAGTCACTCTCCGGTTGCAGTCTTTGCAATTCCCGTTTTGATCAGATTTAGAAATTTTTCCATTGAGCTCTGGTTCTTGCAGTGATGCCTCAAACGATTTCATCCACACGCTTACTAACATTACAGCCACCGTTGCACCCATAATTAGATCATCTGATTGTACATACCGGATCCCGTGACATTTAAAATCAACATTTGTCATCGCTTGCCTGAAGGAGTTTTTCATTGCAGACCCTGGGATATCTGAAGCTAGCTTCTTTGAGTTGTGTTATCTTAGAGCATGTTCTCTAGCTTCTCCAGCAGGATTTTTGGAGTACAACCTTTTCCGTCAAGAGATAGTATCTGCCCGTTATTCTCAAGAGAGGGTGTCTCCAAAGAGTTTCTGGCAGCTTGTGCGCTGGTTTCAATGTTTGGTGCCTGGTATTTTCTGAGAAAACTTGATAAAAATTTTTTCAATTGATCAAAACTGCTACCAGCTTTCGAAAGAACAGGTAAGAGAGTTGTATTGTTCTTGTGCGTATTTATTAGGACATAAAACTTCGCTGATTGTGAACTAAATAATATGAGTCTTTGATGAATTTTGTCACTAACTTTCCCCTGCTTGATCAATTGTTGCATGATTATATTTATCTGTTTTTCACTGTGATCACAATTTCATCTTTTGTTCCGTTGATTTTTTGTAACAAATCAGCATTTAGTGCATCTTCAAGTTTTTCTCTGTATGTTGACTTCCTCATCACACAGATTACACAGACACCGCAGCCTTTGTCAAATGGTACGGCCAGCAAGTCTTCAGCTTTTAAGTAATCATGCAGTTTTCTCAACCACTATCTATCGGGATTTGCGTACTTTTTTGCACACCATTTTGCAGACGCTCCAATTACAAAAGGATTCTCACCCTCCCCGTATTTTTGCTTAATGCGCGAACAATTTTGTCAACGTGTGCGAGGAATTGCACCTCATAAATTTTGTCTCTCACAGGTTGTTTAGGTCCGACAATAGGCCATCAAGTACAAACATTGGAAGTTCATCAACATCCATTATCACGATATTACTACAGGAGCCACTCCGCTGCGGTCTATCCTGTCCCTCTGTCAGTTTATCAAACTATCGTGAAAACTATTTTGAATCAATAGGGCTGATTCTTTATTTCATGCCTATTGTTGCTAACAATGGATAGCACGAGTTCTGGTCTCACCACCCCTCTAACTTGATAACATCTGATTCAAATTTTTTCTTGAACAATATACGCCTTTATCAGCGTGGTTTATTTCTTGCCTCAGGAGTTTTATTGGAAAACTGGGCACCGCTTGTTCAGAAAAATTTTATTTTTAGGAGCGTGAAACCTCCAAAAATCCGGAATGATATCATATTTAATGTACTGTTTTATAAAACTGAATTCGATAACTAAAGCTAGTGACCTTATTTAGGGATATCATTTAATCACGATAGAGTTTGTAACAGTTTGATTTTTTAAGAAATAAAACGGACCCACATCTT
The DNA here is from genome assembly GCF_964194025.1 of Convolutriloba macropyga. Classification (NCBI taxonomy): domain Eukaryota; kingdom Metazoa; phylum Xenacoelomorpha; order Acoela; family Convolutidae; genus Convolutriloba; species Convolutriloba macropyga. The sequence goes on along the minus strand of NC_134481.1, from coordinate 35,507,076 downwards.
TGGTTGCAGCAAGCAAATACTTCAAAAAAGCTCAAGGACAGGGGCAATGAAACCCGGTTTTTCAGGAGCTCGTACTCAGTTGGTGGTTGCTTCAAACTCCTTGTCTTGGCTCCAGCTTTTTTCTGCCTGATGCCCATGTTCCTGCCTTTTCCTTTACTGAGGAGCCCTCTTAATTTATTTTTACGACGTAGTACTGCCTCCAAGTCTTAATCTCCAATCCAGCTTCTTGATACAGCTCGCAAAATTTTTTGGGCTCTTCCTTTTCTTCCTGGACATTGGATGCTTCGTTACCCTTTGCACCAGTACTTTATACTTCAGCAATTCCTGAAAAAGATCTTCTGTGTGAATCTGTCGATAGTAAACTATAGCACTAAGGAGGACGTTGTTCGCTTTTGGGAATGTTATAAGCTCCAGTGCACTGCAGAGTTTATAGTTGTTTGACTTGTGACTTGAAATCGTGTTATATATCAGATCGTGCCGAACCACCAGGTGTTTCCTTTTGCTCAGATTAGCCTTTTGAAGAGAGAGAAAGAGAGAGAGAGAGATAGAGAGTGAGAGAGAGAAAGAGAGAGAGAAAGAGATAGAGAGAGGGAGAGAGAGAGAAGATAGAAAAAAGAATAGTTATTAGTCCATGTTCTCTAGCTTCTCCAGCAGGAATTTTGGAGTACAATTTTTTCCGTCAAGAGATAGTATCTGCTCGTTATTCTCAAGAGAGGGTGTCTCCAACGAGTTTCTGGCATCTTGTGCGTTGGTTTCAATGTTTGGTGCCTGGTATTTTCTGGAGAAAACTTGATAAAAACTTTTTCAATTGATCAAAATTGCTACCAGCTTTCGAAGGAACAGGTATGAGAGTTGTATTGTTCTTGTGCGTATTTATTAGGACATAAAACTTCGCTGATTGTGAACTAAATAATATGTGTCTTTGATGAATTTTGTCACTAACTTTCCCCTGCTTGATCAATTGTTGCATGATTATATTTATCTGTTTTTCACTGTGATCACAATTTCATCTTCTGTTCCGTTGATTTTTTGTAACAAATCACCATTTAGTGCATCTTCAAGTTTTTCTCTGTATGTTGACTTCCTCATCACACAGATTACACAAACACCGCAGCTTTTGTCAAATGGTACGGCCAGCAAGTCTTCAGCTTTTAAGTAATCATGCAGTTTTCTCAACCCACTATCTATCGGGATTTGCGTACCTTTTTGCACACCATTTTGAAGACGCCCCAATTTCAAAAAGATTCTCACCCTCCCCGTATTCCCGCTTATTGGGCGTACAATTTTGTCAATGTGTGCGAGGAAGTGCGCATCAAAAATTTTTTCTCTCTCAGGGTGTTTAGGTCCGACGATAGGCCATCAAGTACAAACATTGGAAGTTCACCAACATCCATTATCACGACATTACTGCAGGAGCCACTCCGCTGCGATATATCCTGTCCCTCAGTCAGTTTATCAAAGTTTCCGTGAAGTCTATTTTGAATCAATAGGACCGATTCTTTTTTTCATGCCTATTGTTGCTAACAATGGATAGCACGAGTTCTGGTCTCACCACCCCCTAATTTGATAACAACCGATTCAAGTTTTTTCTTGAACATTATACGCCTTTATCAGCGCGTTTTATTTCTTGCCTCAGGCATGTTATTGGAAAACTGGGCACCGCTTGTTCAGAAAATTTTTTTTTAGGAGCGTGCGTGAAACCTCCAAAAATCCGGAATAATATCATATTTAAAGTACTGTTTTATAAAACTGAATTCGATAACTGAAGCTAGTGACCTTATTTAGGGATATCATTTAATCACGATAGAGTTTGTAACAGTTTGATTTTTTAAGATTTAAAACGGATCCACATTCTTGGCTGCAACAAGCAAATACTTCAAAAAAGCTCAAGGACAGGGGCAATGAAACCCGGTTTTCAGGAGCTCTTACTCAATCGGTGGTTGCTCCAAACTCCTTGTCTTGGCTCCAGCTTTCCTCTGCCTGTTGCCCAAGTTCCTGTCTTCTCCTTTCCTGAGGAGCCCTCTTAATTTATTTTTACGACGTAGTACTGCCTCCAAGTCCTAATCTCCAATCCAGCTTCTTGATACAGCTCGCAAAATTTTTTGGGCTCTTCTTTTTCTTCCTCGACGTTGGATGCTTCGTTACCCTTAGCACCAGTACTTTATACTTCAGCAACTCCTGAAAAAGATCTTCTGTGTGAATCTGTCGACAGTAAACTATAGCACTAAGGAGGACGTTGTTCGCTTTTGGGAATGTTATAAACTCCAGTGCACTGCAGAGTTGATAGTTGTTTGACTTGTGATTTGAGATCGTGTTATATATCCGATCGTGCCGAACCACGAGGTGTTTCCTTTTGCTCAGATTAGCCCTCTGAATAGAGAGAGAGAGAGAGAGAGAGAGAGAGAGAGAGAGAGAGAGAAGATAGAAAAAAGAATAATTATTAGTCCAAGAGAAAAACAGTACAAAAACGCCACGATAAAGAAAAGGAGAAAAGTATTGAGGTCAAGTCTAAAAATATTCAGAAGGAAGCAAAAGGGTTTTTAATCCATCAGGCAATCAGCAAGACGAGTGTGTGTGCAACAAGAGAAGCGGAAGAGTATCAACTTTTTACTGAAAAAGTTTCCACAAAATAGACAACCAATTTGATAAGACATATAGGCAACAAAGGATGTAATGGGCAAACTGAGCGTCGCCTGTGAAGCACTAAGAGATTATTTAAAAACAGCGGCATCCAGAAATGTTGATCAGGAGAAATCAATTGAGTTACTGAAACAGGAATTGGCCGATTTTGAAATTAACGTTACTAAAAAGGAAACTAATTTGTAAATTTAAAATTAATACTGATATTCAAAACAAACGTTTTCGAACTTGACGTTTATTGGTAGGGTAAAATTAATCAACAAAATGTTAAAGGATAAAACAAATATATTTACAATTGTCTAAGACAGCATTTTAAACAATTCCGAGAACTATCTTAAAAACTAAATAGAAAATCTCGCCATGTACGTTATTTAGACTATTTAAAACTAGAGATGAAGAAATACGGTTGCGGTCAGAACTTTGGCAGCTAGAACATCGCAACCAGTACCTAGCTAGCGATGTTGAAAAAAATTACTGTCCTTGATGGGCAAAAGAATGCAAGAAGAAGCGAGAAAAATAAGCCAAAATTCACTGTAAAATGTCTTTTTGAAGACTGGAAAAAAGGAAAAGAATTGGCCTACCACGCTTTATGAGACCTTGTTCGTGACAACTTCTGCTTCTAAAGAACAAACTAGGAAATATTACAACCAAATGAGCCAACTGACGCGCTAATGCTGGTGGAGAGGAAGAGTTATACAAGAACAGCAATCAGAAGTACCAATTTCTGACCAATGACGCAGCGGAAACGGCGTAAATCTTTGGGCTTGAAAAAATTGTTAACGACAAAAATTGGCATTCGAACTAACTGTTCTCACGAAAAGTACAACTTTTTATTATTAAAACTTCAGGTAGCAATAGTTGTAGATAATAAATTTTTTGTGTTGGGATTGAAAAAGTGGAAAGTAATTTATCAAGTTAAAATTAAAACTGGGGTTTAAAACAAAAGTTTTTGACCTTGACGTTCATTGTCAGGTTGAAATTAATCAACAAAGTGCTCAAGCATAAAATGAATATAATGTCATTTTTCTTAGACCGCAATTTAATCTATTCCTGGAACTATCTTAAAAACAAAATAAAAAATTTTCCCTATAAACATTATTTAGACTTTTTAAAACTTGAAATTAAAGTTTGTTTTCAATTTCATTGAAAATATTTTTATTCCAGAGTGTTTGTTTTTGGCCATGTTTTTGTATTGCTAATGAAATGGATAACAGATATGAATTTCAAGTATTAAATAGTCTAAATAATGTTCATGGGGAAAATTGTTTATTTATTTTTAAGATAGTTATCGGAAATGATTAAATTGCGGTCTTAGACAAATGTAAAAATATTCATTTTATCCTTCAACAAATTGTTGAATAATTTTAACCTGACAATGAACGTCAAATACGAAAACGTTTGTTTTCAATATCAGTATGATTTCAATTTGATAAAATAGATTCCTCTATTTTACTCCAAAATCAAACAGTATTGTTACCTGAAGTGTTGATATATCAAATTTCGTACTTTTCATATAAACATTTCTAAGGTCATTTTTTGCCGTTCATAATTTTTCGCTATCTTTTCAAGCCAAAGGTTGTACGCTATTTGCGCTGCATCATCGGTCAGATATTGGTATTTTTGATTGTTGGTTTTGTAGAACTCTTCTTCTCCACCAGCATTAGGGTTCGTCAATGGGGTCATTCTATGGTAATAATTCCTGTTCTTTAGAAGCAGAACTTGTCACGAAAAAGGTCTTATAAAGCGTAGCTTTTTTGTTTTTATTTCCAGTCTTTAAAAAGACATTTCTCAGTGAACCTTGTTCAAGTTTTCTGTCTTTCAATGCATTCTTTTGTTTTTGTCTATCAATAAAAAAAATGCAACGGACCAAAAGTCAGCGTCCACATGAAAAGTCTGCGAACATAGTGAAGCAGACCTTCGAAGAGACAATAAATGATAGTAAAGATCAAATGAAAACAACGAAAAAAGAATCAAAATAATCAGACTGGATCTCATGATAAACCAACAATATTTATACAATCCTGTGACAACCTTAAGCAAAACCTTGCAAGCAAAATGAGGAAACTCTGTGACTTGCAATTAGTGTTCATGTGGCTCCACGAATCACATTGAACGGACTGTTCTGGATGCCTGTAGCACAGTAGAGAAACTCGCGACCATCAAATCTACGTACATCAGCAAGTTGAAGCTGGGGCTAAACACACGAGGTGATCATATGGGTTGGGATTTCATGCTAATACATTTGTTCAAATTAAAATTTGGATTTGAGAAAAGATACAAATAGGGCAACACTAATTTGTGCATGACTTAGGGAAATTCCCAAGAAACCACAAACGGAATACTTAGAGGTAGGGCAAATTCGAATTTACCCTACCTCTAAGTATTCCGTTTGTGGTTTCTTGGGAATTTCCCTAAGTCATGCACAAATTAGTGTTGCCCTATTTGTATCTTTTCTCAAATCCAAATTTTAATTTGAACAAATGTATTTGCATGAGTTCCCAACCCATATGATCACCTCGTGTGTTTAGCCCCGGCTTCAACTTGCTGATGTTCGTAGATTTGATGGTCGCGAGTTTCTCTACTGTGCTACAGGCATCCAGAACAGTCCGTTCAATGTGATTCGTGGAGCCACATTAACACTAATTGCAAGTCACAGAGTTTCCTCATTTTGCTTGCAAGGTTTTGCTTAAGGTTGTCACAGGATTGTATAAATATTGTTGGTTTATCATGAGATCCAGTCTGATTATTTTGATTCTTTTTTCGTTGTTTTCATTTGATCTTTACTATCATTTATTGTCTCTTCGAAGGTCTGCTTCACTATGTTCGCAGACTTTTCATGTGGACGCTGACTTTTGGTCCGTTGCATTTTTTTTATTGATAGACAAAAACAAAAGAATGCATTGAAAGACAGAAAACTTGAACAAGGTTCACTGAGAAATGTCTTTTTAAAGACTGGAAATAACAACAAAAAAGCTACGCTTTATGAGACCTTTTTCGTGACAAGTTCTGCTTCTAAAGAACAGGAATTATTACCATAGAATGACCCCATTGACGAACTCTAATGCTGGTGGAGAAGAAGAGTTCTACAAAACGAATAATCAAAAATACCAATATCTGACCAATGATGCAGAGCAAATAGAGTACAACCTTTGGCTTGAAAAGATAGAGAAAAATTATGAACGGCAAAAAATGACCTTAGAAATGTTTATATGAAAAGTGCAAAATTTTATATATTAACACTTCAGGTAACAATAGTTGTATATGAACATACTGTTTGATTTTGGAGTAAAATAGAGGAATCTATTTTATCAAATTGAAATCATACTGATATTTAAAACAAACGTTTTCGTAATTGACGTTCATTGTCAGGTTAAAATTATTCAACAATTTGTTGAAGGATAAAATGAATATTTTTACATTTGTCTAAGACCGCAATTTAATCATTTCCGATAACTATCTTAAAAATAAATAAACAATTTTCCCCATGAACATTATTTAGACTATTTAATACTTGAAATTCATATCTGTTATCCATTTCATTAAAAACGTTCCTATTCTGGAGCTTTCGACTTTGGCAATGATTTTTTAACGCTAGGGTAATTTCCAATATTCCCTAAACCTTAGTATTCCCCTTCTGGTGTCTTGAAAGTTTTTTTCTGTCATCCACAAAATTTGTTGCCCTACTTTTCTTTTCTCAAATCAAAATTTTGATTTGAACTAATGTTTTAGCATGAGTTCCTAACCCATATGATCACATCGTGTGTTTAGCCCCGGCTTCAACTTGCTGATATACATATATTTGATGGTCATGAGTTTCTCTACTGTGCTACAAGCATCCAGAATATTCCATTCAAGCTCATTCGTTGAACCACATGAATACTTGAAGGTTGCCTCTGGATTGTAGAAATATTATTGGATTATCATGAGACCCGGTATAATTTTTTTGATGTTTTTTCTTGTTGTTTTCATTTCATCTTTACTGTCAATTATCGTCTTTTCGAGGTCTGGATCACTATGTTCGAAGATCATTCATCTGGACGCTGATTTTTGGTACGGCTTGTTTTTTTCTTTTTAAGGGCCTGATCGAAAGCCAACCAATTAGATTCTTTTTTAAAAGCCTTGTGAACCGTCCCTGAATCACATTTTTCTTCTGCTGAAGCGGTAAGATTTCGGTTTTTTTCATGTGTCAGTCGGTTTTTGATACCCTTGACAGGTAACTTTATTCTCGCTGCTCAAATTTACGTTCATATTAAGAAAAACCAAATCCACTTCCATGTTCTCTTTTTCTAATATAAATTGCAGACTTTTGTGTAGTGAATTTGCAATTTTTAAGTAATTTTAACTTTTCTCGAAACAAGATTTTGCATGACTTATGTTATACTTCTTTTACCTGGAATGGCACTTTCCAGTTGCAGTCTTCGCAATTCCCGTTTTGATCAGATTTAGAGATTTTTCCATTGAGCTCTTGTTTTTGCAGTGATGCCTCAAAACGATTTCATCCACACGCTTGCTAACATTACAGCCACCGTAGCACACATAATTAGATCATCTGATTGCACATACCGGATCCCGTTACATTTAAAATGAACATTTGTCACCGCTTGCCTGAATAAGTTTTTCATTGCAGACCCTGGGATATCTGAAACTAGCTTCTTTCAGTAGTGCTATCTTAGAGCAGGTTCTATAGCTTCTCCAACAGATTTTGTAGTACAAACTTTTCCGTCAAGAGATGGTATCTGCTCGTTATTCCCAAGAGAGGATTTCACCAAAGGGTTTCTAGCGTCTTGCGCGTTGATTTCAATGTTTGCACCTGGTATATTCTGGGAAAAACAGTGACAAAAATCATTTTAATCGTTCACAACTGCTACTAGGAATCGAAAGAACAGGTAGACACCAGAAATTTATCAGCACCAGAAAGAATTTTCTTGTGTTGACAAATTTGTCACAAAAAATCATTGATAATTTTTGTCAGGAATTTTCCCCTGCTTCATCAATGGTTGCACAATGTTTTTTTTCTGTTTGTCAGTTTTGATCACAATTTCATCTCTTGCTCCATTGAGTTTTTGGAACAAATCAGCATTTATTGCATCTTCAAGTTTTTCTCTGTATGTTGACTTCCTCATCACACAGATTACACAGACACCGCAGCTTATATCAAACGGTACGGCCATCAAATCTTTAGCTTTTAAGAAATCAAGCAGTTTTCTCAAACTACTATCTATCGGGGTTTGCGTAAACTTTTTCACACCATTTTGCAGACGCCCCAATTACAAAAGGATTCTCACCCTCCCCGTATTTTCTCTTAATGCGCGAACAATTTTGTCAACGTGTGCGAGGAATTGCACCTCATAAATTTTGTCTTTCACAGGTTGTTTAGGTCCGACAATAGGCCATCAAGTACAAACATTGGAAGTTCATCAACATCCATTATCACGACATTACTACAGGAGCCACTCCGCTGCGGTCTATCCTGTCTCTCTGACAACTTATCAAATTTTCCATGATGTCTGTTTTGAACCATTGCGGACTGATTCTTTATTTCATGCCTCACGTTGCTAACAACGGATAGCACCATTAATAGTCTCACCTTCTCACTGAATTGATGGCATCTGTTTTAAGTTTTTCCTTGAAAAAATTACGGCTTTTATCAGCGCGGTTTATTTCTTGCTTCAGGGGCTTTATTGGAAAACTGGGCACCGCTTGTTCAGAAAAATTTCATTTTTCGGAGCGCGAAACCTCCAAAAATCCGGAATGATATGATATTTAATGTACTGTTTTATAAAATTGATTTCGATAACTAAAGCTTTTGATCTTATTTAGGTATATCATTTAATTACGATAGAGTTTGTAACAGTTTGATTTTTTTTTAGAAATTAAATGGACCCACATCCTTGTCTGCAGCAAGCACATACTTCAAAAAAGCTCAAGGACAGGGGCAAAGAAACCCGGTTTTTCAGGAGCTCTTACTCAGTCTGTAGTTGCTCCAAACTCCTTGTCCATTTCTTGGAGTGTCCGTTGAATGAGAATCCGGAAACCAATGTCATTTTTCCTAAAAACTGGTTTTTGCTTGAATATGAGAGACTATTTACAAGATGGTGAGGCGAGCTTGCAGCTAAAATTTTCTTCATCTCGGTAAATCTATAAAATTCGTGCTTGCTAAAACGCTAAAAGATTGGAAACTTCTCAAAGTATTTTGCAGATAGCCCTTACCTGGGCTCCGTTTTCAAATGTTTGACAAAGTAAAAAATGTGGAACAAAAAAAATGTCGAATCAAATTTAATTCTGATATTTATAGAGTTGGTCAATTTTAAATTCAATGATGCCAAAAAAGAGCAAAGCAAGCGAGAAACTCGAGATGAAGAATTAAAATTGCGGTCAGAGTTTCGGCAAACAGAACATCACAACCGGTACCTGGCTAACGTAAGTCGGAGAGAAGATACTTTGATTGATAGACAAAAGAATTCATTGAAAAGCGAGAAAACTGACCCAAAGACGGCTGAGAAGTTTCTATTTAAAATGGAAAACAAAAAGAAAATGATTTGGCCTGCTGCGCTCTATGAGACTCTGTTGGTGACGAGTTCTGTTTCTAAAGACCAAATTAAGAAACATTACCATAAAATGAGCCTATTGACGCGCCCTACCGCTGAGATATGAATAGTTCTGCAAGACCAACATTGGAGCATATCAAATTCAGATCAATGATGCAGCGCAAAAAGCGTACATCTATAGGCTTGAAAAAGCAGAGAAAATTTAGAACGGTAAAAAATGGCATTAGAAATATTTATTTGAAAAGTAAAACTTCGTTTATTTGAAGACGTTCATGTAGCAATAGTTGTATATGAGTATTTTGTTTGAATGGTGAATAAAATAGAAGAAACAGTTTTGGCAAATTAAATTTTTTTCTGATAATTAAAACAAACATTTTCGAACCTTATGTTCACGGTCAGGTTGGAACTGTTTCACTAATCGTCAGAAAATAAAATGAATATGTATTTTTATTTGTCTATGACCCGAATTTAAACAATTCCTGGAATATCTTGAAAATTTGATCGAAAATTTTTCCTAAGTACTTTGTTTAGACTATTTATAACTTGATTTTCACATCTGTTATCAGTTTCATTTAAAACTTTTCTATTGCTGATTTTTTTTTACTTTGCCATGTTTTTGTATTTTCAGGGTAATTCCTCTTTTGCCCTAACCCTAATTATTCGTTAACCCTTACCCTCTCGTTTTGTCATGCGAGAAATATTTTTTGCCTTGTTTTTTTCCGAGACAAAATTATTATTAGAAGTATTTTTTCGCGTTATGATTTACACTAATAACTCAGCGTTCTGTTTTGAACTATTTTTTTATTTGAACTAGTATTTATCATTCTTATTGAGTTGGGGTAATGTGAGTGTCAAACGTTTATAAAAAAGATTAAAAATTTTTGTCTTCAAGATAAAATTATAATTTAAAAAATAATTTTTTATCTAATTATTGAATCAACGCGGAGAGTTGTCAAGAAAACAAAACAGATATTCGATTAAACAGGGTTTTCAACAATATCAAGTAAACGACATATGTTTTGGCATGAAATCGATGAGCAAAAACCTAGATGATCTTAGATTGTCCGCAGTTTGAAGACATGAAAAAGAGAAAGATAACATAATTGTAAAAGTTGAAAAAAAAATAAACATCACCCTGCAAAAAATGTGGAAACAGGAGTTGATATAAGAAAGAACGTATTACAGACTCCCAAAAACAGGAGCAGAAACTGCTCGTCATTTCGGTTTAGCAAAATTTCTTAAACTAGACATGCCATTGAGACCGGTTCTGCCGGTTCTCGGAAGTAGATACCACAACTTAAACTGTTTTTTACGCCTTTTTTGAGAAGTTATGCGGGGCAAGCATTTGGACATCAACAATTGATGCAATTAAAAATGTGAGCTAATTGTGCCTGATCACAACGATCAGATAGTCTCCTTTGACGCAAAAAGTGTATTCACGAATGATCCTGTTTTGGAAGCAGTAGAATTAGCAACAAGATGCCTGCGTTCGAGTGACCACACTCCTTATATATAGAGATCAACTTCAAAGTTTCTGTTGAAACTGTTTGTGTCGATTTTTCATATCAAATTTAACAAAAAACGGTTCTGCCAATTTGACGGCCTAGCAGCGGGCGCACGTTTTGCGGTCATATTCGCAAACATTTGGATCGAAGTTAAAATAAAAGCTGAAAATGGTGTTCCTGAGCCACGCTTGAAACAATATCCCAGTGAGAAATACCCCGATTGTAAACGATTTGGAAATTTGTTTCATGCGAAGCGCCGCAAAACAGGCAACGAAGAATATGAAACAATGGATGATAATGTATGGTTCTATAGTCACACAAAAATTTCAGTTTGGATAAGAAAACGAACATGCAAATGGCGAAACTGCTCTTTCCTCTTGACATGAATATATATGTAAGCAAGGAAATTAAAATTTCATGTAAATGTTACCGTAAGCCTACTGATACCTCTACGTTTCTATACTTTCGCAGTTGTGCCTCATTGCAAGATATGAAATGTATAGCGCATAGGCCTTTTCGTTCCTCGAGTAATTGCAAAAACTTTGACGAGGCACTTAAAACAAATAGTGATATATGGTTGAAAAATCAGTAACCTAAGTTTTTACAGCAGAAATTGTAAACAAACAGATAGTCTGTTCAGACGTATAAAGTCAATACACGAATGTGCCTGTTTTGGATGGGATAAAAGAGCTATAAGATGCCTCTGTTCAAGTGACCACGCTGAACGATTCGGTTATTTGTTTCATGCGAAGTGCCAGAAGATAGACAACTAAGAATATGAAGTAAAAGGGGATATGGTACGGTTCTATAGCCACTGCGACAATTTACCTAAAACAGACCTCGAATTTGAGAGAAGGTTTTTGCTCGATATGTTGACGATATTGTATGTACAACGAAACCAACAAGCGAGGATTTTCTCAAAAAGATAACTCACTGCACAAAAACTTTCACCTTAGATTAGAAAATGAAGATGCAAACGGCTAACTGGCTCTTCTTGACATGAATATATGTGTAAGCCAGGCAAAAAAAAATTCATGCAAATGGTACCGTAAGCCTTCTGATACCTCTAAATACCTCTAAATTATCGGAATTAAGCCTCATTTTAAGATTAAAAATGTGTAGTGCAAGGAACTGTGTGTAGGCTCTATTTGTTCATGAGTAAGTGGAAGTTTTTGAGGCGTTTAATACAAAATAGGCGTTAGACGTTAAAAGACGCAGTTTAGACGTTAAAGTTCTTACACGAACGTGTCTATTTTGGAAGGGATAAAAAAGCTATAAGATAACTCTGTACAAGTCACCACGCTCCAGTTATAGAGAGATCAACATCAAAATTTCTGTTAATACTGTTTGCGACGAATGTCCATATCAAATTTTTAACAATAAGCGTTACGGCCAAGTTGACGGCCTAGCAATGGGCGCAACTTTGGCGGTAATATTGGCAAACATTTGGATGAACTACTGCAGCCGGAAGCTGACACTAAAGAATTAGTCTGACATGTGAGTCGGATTTTCCGAAAAAAAACTTAACCAACAGCAATACATGCAAAAGGCAAAAAATCACGCTACTGTCGGAAATAAGACCCTCAAAATTTCAGAAATAGGAAAATTAAGCGATATGTTTTGAAAGTTGAAAATCAAAAATCAAGAAAATTTAATGAGGATGCTAGTTATAGCGAAAACGTTCCTTTTTAAGTTTAGAATTAGAATAAGTGGCTTTTAATTTCTTTTAATCGACATATCATTGTTGACTTGGTTAGTTTACCACGGTGATAGAACCGACATTTGGTACTGAGCGAAGTAAGGATTTTATTCCTTCATTGAACACCAATGCTTCGTCCGAGCTACCACGCTCAATTGACTACACATAAATTATATTGCGCAGGTGCGACCGCTATAGCTAGTTTGCCAGTGCGCCTCTTGAAGCCTTGACTGTCCGCACATAAGTCATAAGTAATTCGTCTATTGATGGGTAGTAGTCTTTGCCTCCAGGTGCTGAAGTTGAATGGGTTGTCCTGGCCAGTTTTTTATCAGTAGTCACTGCAGAATACGAAACTATAAAGTTTTCAGAACAATTAGGCTGAAACATCACAACTTGTCTAAAACCGACATCACAATTTGTCGAAAAATCACTAAGCCCCATGCTTTTTATTTGTATTTTGGGATCTATTCTGTTTCCCCCTCCCCAGTGTTTTTTATGACCCCCATTTATAAATTATATGCAGTTATGTAGAATATTATGTAAGATAATAGCAGGCGCGAAGCACCAACAATAAGGCTGAAACATCACAACTTGTCTAAAACCGACATTACAATTTGTCGAAAAATCACTTTTAAGCCCCATGCTTTTTATTTGTATTTTGGGATCTATTCTGTTCCCACCAGTGTTTTTTATGACCCCCATTTATGAATTATATGCAGTTATGTAGAATATTATGTAAGAAAATAGCACGCGCGCCTGGGGTCATAAGATCTATGCTCACTAAGCGGGGGGGGGGGGCGTAAAAGAATAGATCCGTATTTGGGAACTTTCTTTTGCTACTATCGCAGCTATTTTATGGCAATGCGGCAGCTTTGTTTTGGTTTAGTGTGCTGGTTGAACGCTCATATTTTCTGATAGTTTTAATAAGTTTGGTAAATGTTGTCTAATTTATTCTATTTTCCACTGTTTTCAGGTTGTTTTGGTTTAGTTTAGCGTGTAACACATTCTTTATTTAGTCTTCTTGATTGAATTTGATTGAAAAATTTGTTTAAAATGAGTAATGGAAATAGATCTGATTATGAGTATAGTTTAGCCAATGATGTCTATCTGAGTAAATTACGAGCCCAAAAATTGAGAAACGATGTGTCGCCTTTGAAAGTATTCACGCCGTTTGAACTTGCATCCCCCGTAAAAAAGTTATACGGTGACAGGTTCATTCCTTTAAGAACTTCACCTCTATCCGCAAATTTAATTCGTGATCGAATAACTTCGACTTCACCCGAATCCGATAAATCTTCGAACAGTCCTGGAAATAAGCGATCATCAATGTCACCATATCAAGTACTATTATCAGAACAACTTCTAGAAAGCGAAAAGCAGCGGAAAGTTAAGCGGACATTATTCAGCGAATCAAAGGTTTTAAGCTTCAACGCTGAACTGACTAGTGAAGATCACGAGAACTTGGATCCTCATAATTCCAAGTATTCAGTAAATAGTTTGACGATGTCGAGCCCCTGTTCGAAATACTTAGCGTCAGTTGGCGACAACCAAGGGCCAAAGATTCCAAAATCTCCGCTCCGAATTCTTGATGCCCCTAGCTTGCTTAATGATTTCTACCTCAACATTCTCGACTATTCGTGCCAAAATGTCATTGGATTAGTTTTGGGATCGTTTGTGTATCTCTGGAGCGACGGAAAAAGTGCGCCTCTGTTCAACGCGGACTCCATTGGATTAAGTCCGACCTCTCTATCGTTCAACGAAGATGGTCGGATTTTGGCAATTGGTTCTAACAGTGGCATAGTGCAGACGAGAGATGTCCACACCACGGGTGATCAGCAGCCTTTAATGAACCAAAAGCTACATAAAAACCGTGTTGGTGTGCTAACGTGGAAAGGCAGCCTTTTGTTTTCCGGCTCAAAGTCGGGCGCAATTTGCTGCAAAGACGTCCGCATGTCAATGCAGAAGTCTGTTCGGCTATTTTCCTCACATACACAAGAGGTTTGCGGGTTGAAGTGCTATTTTGACGGTAGTCTGCTGGCGTCTGGATGTAATGACAATAAAGTCCTCATTTGGGACATTGGAAGTGGTCAGATTGTGCAATCATTTGAGCACAAGGCTGCTGTCAGAGCTCTTAGCTGGAATCCTCACAGGTTGTGTAAAAGTCCTCAATGAAACTCCTCGTGTTTTGAGAAATAATTTTGGCCACCGTTTCTGTAAATGCTGTTTTTGACAACCTTTCTGAAAAGGCCGACTTGTTGTTTGCTATCATTGATCTTGAATTTTCTTTTTCATTGAAAGTTTGTATGCGTACGAGTTTGTATTTCACCTACTTTAACCTGAGAGGAACTGTTTTTTGGCTGGTTTTTTGGTCAGTCAGTTTATATTGATCCTCTTTCTTTTCTATTTTAAACAACAACAATAAAGGGCCGTGTACACCATCCGGCATCGATGGATGTAGGTCGAAAAATAGGGCATGATGAGTAGCACTTAGTAGCCGGATGCTGCACTCCAAGCTGTTCCCCTCCAGACAGTGTAAAGACGGCCCAGTCACAAAAATAACTAACAAGTGGAGAGGAAAGCACCTATATATATAGCGCACATAGGGAACTGGAATGGAAGGATTAAAATAAAAATGGAACATCAAGGAATAAGCAAAGGAATAAAGATAAGCAGCCAAACACAAAGATAAGCAGTCAGTTTATATTGATTGATATATTTCACATGTGCGTGGTCTCTTAAAAATGAGGGATAGAAAAACGTTAAAATGACACTCTTCCTCAACATTTAGGGAATACTGACTTTTTAATCTTCGAACAAAGCAATTATTTTCGAAGCAATTTCCGTGGTTGTCTGTGTCTTTTCGAAGACAAAATTTTTGCTGGCCACATTTTGTTCGACATTGTATGCTGATCGTCAAAAGTAAATTAGCACCTAACGTTTTGAACAATTTTAAATGTATGGATATCTGTGATGATCTATGGATTTCACAGCACGATAGCGCTGTAACCCATTCAGCTGTGTAGAAAGCTAATTGTCTCGTGAAAGTACTGTTACTTCGTTCCGTGGCACAGTAATTCTCCAGAGCTCAACTCCATTAAGCATATATTGAGCGCAGTCAAAGGTTAAAGTCGAAAAAAATAAACCAGGCCGAATGTTTTTTTAAAGCTCTATAGAGTTCTTCAATATAATTTTTCCCCAATCTATCAGGGGTAGCAATGCGTGATGTCCATTGACTGTAAATACTATTTAAAAATGTCGTTGTTGAAGGTATTCGATATTGTGTTGACCTTTTGCTGCCTTCCACTATGTTTGAGCGCTTTCGTTATTGACTGACTTTTTTGTTCGTGAGTGCATAGAGGCAGTTTCTTTTTTTTGCTTTTTTCAAGCCGAAAATCTCAGTGGAGCAATTTTTTTGCTCTTTTTCTAAAACTCTTTCACTGCATCTGAGCGTGCGACGACATTCTAATTAGGCTGTGAGTTTTCGGCTGAACTGAGCTTTAGTCTGAATTGAATATTCTTGCAACCTTTTTCTCATCTGTTTTTATCCAGTCCTCAATTTTCTTGTCTTCGAATCTGCCAGCGGAATCAGGTTTTCTGTTACTCAAATCAATTGTTATCACATAGAATCGCGTATAACAAATTCTCGGGGGCTAGATGTTAGTAAAAGTATGGGACCTGACGGGTTACCTACACTACTGTTCTAAAAATAAGCGCCACCCTTATCAAGGTCCATCTATTTAATTATTAGCAAATGTTTGCAGTTGGTTAAATTTCCTTCGACTTGGAAGTGCTCTGTTGTCACCCCAATTTGTAAAAAGGGAAATAAAGCGCTGAAAGTTACCGACCGGTTTTCTTATTAAACATTACAGAAAATGTCCTGGAACTTCGCTTGTTTGTTTTATATCCCCACTACAAAGACTATCACCACAAAAGCCAATTTCGTTTTCGAAGATGTCGCTGTTGTGCAGAATCTGGTACTATATCTCGACAAAATCTATAAGGCTATTTGCAACAGGGCAAATCGAAATAGTTTACACTGATTTTGAAAAGGCCTTCGAGTATGTCGATCATGGACTTCTGACAAAACTGCATCGAAGAGGTGTTCGGGGACACTTTTTAAGACTACTTGAATGTTACTTCTCAAATCGATCTCAATGTGTCAAAGTAGAAAACTATCTTTCATCTTCGTTTATTGCTAGCAGTGGTGTTCCTCAATGGGCTATTTTATAGCACGATAGCGCTGTAACCCATTCAGCTGCGTAGAAAGCTAATTGTCTCGTGAAAGTACTGTTACATCGTTCCGTGGCACAGTAATTCTCCAGAGCTCAACTCCATTAAGCATATATTGAGCGCAGTCAAAGGTTAATTTCGAAAAAAATAAACCAGGCCGAACGGCCGAATTTTTTTTTAAAGCTCTATAAAGTTCCTCATTATAATTTTTCCCCAATCTATCAGGGGTGGCAATGTGTGATGTCCATGGACTGT
Source organism: Convolutriloba macropyga (assembly GCF_964194025.1). Classification (NCBI taxonomy): domain Eukaryota; kingdom Metazoa; phylum Xenacoelomorpha; order Acoela; family Convolutidae; genus Convolutriloba; species Convolutriloba macropyga. The sequence goes on along the minus strand of NC_134481.1, from coordinate 35,490,199 downwards.
AAATACTATCTAAAAATTTCGTTGTTGAAGGTATTCGATATTGTGTTGACCTTTTGATGCCTTCAATATGTTTGAGCGCATTCGTTATTGACTAACTTTTTTGTTCGTGAGTGCGTTGAGTTTTTCGAAGTACGTCCTTAATTGCTCTGAAACAATTGCCACCGCTGTCAAGAGGCAGTTTCTTTTTTTTTGCTTTTTTTTAAGCCGAAAATCTCAGTGGAGCAATTTGCTCTTTTTCTACAACTCTTTCACTGCATCTGAGCGTGCGACGACATTCTAATTAGACTGGGAGTTTTTGGCTGAACTGAGCTTTAGTCTGAATTGAATTTTCTTGCAACCTTTTTCTCATCTGTTATCCAGTCCTCAATTTTCTTGTCTTCGAATCTGCCAACGGAATCAGGTTTTCTGTTACTCAAATCAATTGTTATCACATAGAATCGCGTATAACAAATTCTCGGGGGTTAGATGTTAGTAAAAGTATGGGACCTGACGGGTTACCTACACTACTTTTCTAGTAAAAATATGGGACCTGACGGGTTACCTACACTACTTTTATAAAAATAAGCGCCACCCTTATCAAGGTCCATCTATTTAATTATTAGCAAATGTTTGCAGTTGGTTAAATTTCCTTCGATTTGGAAGTGCTCTGTTATCACCCCAATTTGTAAAAAGGGAAATATAGCGCTGAAAATTACCGACCGGTTTTCTTATTAAACATTACGGAAAATGTCCTGGAACTTCGCTTGTTTGTTTTATATCCCCACTACAAAGACTATCACCACAAAAGCCAATTTTGTTTTCGAAGATGTCGCTGTTGTGCAGAATCTGTACTATATCTCGACAAAATCTATAAGGCTATTTGCAACGGCAAATCGAAATAGTTTACACTGGTTTTGAAAAGGCCTTCGAGTATGTCGATCATGGACTTCTGACAAAACTGCATCGAAGAGGTATTCGGGGACACTTTTTAAGACTAATTGAATGTTACTTCTCAAATCGATCTCAATGTGTCAAAGTAGAAAACTATCTTTCATCTTCGTTTATTGCTAGCAGTGGTGTTCCTCAATGGGCTATTTTATAGCACGATAGCGCTGTAACCCATTCAGCTGCGTAGAAAGCTAATTGTCTCGTGAAAGTACTGTTACATCGTTCCGTGGCACAGTAATTCTCCAGAGCTCAACTCCATTAAGCATATATTGAGCGCAGTCAAAGGTTAATTTCGAAAAAAATAAACCAGGCCGAACGGCCGAATTTTTTTTTAAAGCTCTATAAAGTTCCTCATTATAATTTTTCCCCAATCTATCAGGGGTGGCAATGTGTGATGTCCATGGACTGTAAATACTATCTAAAAATTTCGTTGTTGAAGGTATTCGATATTGTGTTGACCTTTTGATGCCTTCAATATGTTTGAGCGCATTCGTTATTGACTAACTTTTTTGTTCGTGAGTGCGTTGAGTTTTTCGAAGTACGTCCTTAATTGCTCTGAAACAATTGCCACCGCTGTCAAGAGGCAGTTTCTTTTTTTTTGCTTTTTTTTAAGCCGAAAATCTCAGTGGAGCAATTTGCTCTTTTTCTACAACTCTTTCACTGCATCTGAGCGTGCGACGACATTCTAATTAGACTGGGAGTTTTTGGCTGAACTGAGCTTTAGTCTGAATTGAATTTTCTTGCAACCTTTTTCTCATCTGTTATCCAGTCCTCAATTTTCTTGTCTTCGAATCTGCCAACGGAATCAGGTTTTCTGTTACTCAAATCAATTGTTATCACATAGAATCGCGTATAACAAATTCTCGGGGGTTAGATGTTAGTAAAAGTATGGGACCTGACGGGTTACCTACACTACTTTTCTAGTAAAAATATGGGACCTGACGGGTTACCTACACTACTTTTATAAAAATAAGCGCCACCCTTATCAAGGTCCATCTATTTAATTATTAGCAAATGTTTGCAGTTGGTTAAATTTCCTTCGATTTGGAAGTGCTCTGTTATCACCCCAATTTGTAAAAAGGGAAATATAGCGCTGAAAATTACCGACCGGTTTTCTTATTAAACATTACGGAAAATGTCCTGGAACTTCGCTTGTTTGTTTTATATCCCCACTACAAAGACTATCACCACAAAAGCCAATTTTGTTTTCGAAGATGTCGCTGTTGTGCAGAATCTGTACTATATCTCGACAAAATCTATAAGGCTATTTGCAACGGCAAATCGAAATAGTTTACACTGGTTTTGAAAAGGCCTTCGAGTATGTCGATCATGGACTTCTGACAAAACTGCATCGAAGAGGTATTCGGGGACACTTTTTAAGACTAATTGAATGTTACTTCTCAAATCGATCTCAATGTGTCAAAGTAGAAAACTATCTTTCATCTTCGTTTATTGCTAGCAGTGGTGTTCCTCAATGGGCTATTTTACAGCACGATAGCGCTGTAACCCATTCAGCTGCGTAGAAAGCTAATTGTCTCTTTAAAGTACTGTTACATCGTTCCGTGGCACAGTAATTCTCCAGAGCTCAACTCCATTAAGCATATATTGAGCGCAGTCAAAGGTTAGTTTCGAAAAAATAAACCAGGCCGACTGGCCGAATTTTTTTTGAAAGCTCTATAAAGTTCTTCATTATAATGTTCCCCCAATCTATCAGGGGTGGCTATGCGTGATGTCCATTGACTGTAAATACTATTTAAAAATGTCTTTGTTGAGGCTATTCGATATTGTGTTGACCTTTTGCTGCCTTCCACTATGTTTGAGCGCTTTCGTTATTGATTAACTTTTTTGTTCGTGAGTGCGTTGAGCTTTTCGAAGTACGTCCTTAATTGCTCTGAAATAATTGCCACCGCTGCCAAGAGGCAGTTTCTCTTTTTGCTTTTAAGCCGCAAATCTCAGTGGAGCAATTTTTTGCTCTTTTTCTACAACTCTTTCACTGCATCTGAGCGTGCGACGACACTCTAATTAGACTGTGAGTTTTCGGCTGAACTGAGCTTTAGTCTGAATTGAATTTTCTTGCAACTTTTTTCTCATCTGTTTTTATCCAGTCCTCACTTTTCTTGTCTTCGAATCTGCCAACGGAATCAGGTTTTCTGTTACTCAAATCAATTGTTATAACATAGAATCGCGTATAACAAATTCTTGGGGGTTAGATGTTAGTAAAAGTATGGGACCTGACGGGTTACCTGCACTACTTTTCTAAAAATAAGCGCCACCCTTATCAAGGTCCATCTATTTAATTATTAGCAAATGTTTGCAGTTGGTTAAATTTCCTTCGGCTTAGAAGTGCTCTGTTGTCACCCCAATTTGTAAAAAGGGAAATATAGCGCTGAAAATTACCGACCGGTTTTCTTATTAAACATTACGGAAAATGTCCTGGAACTTCGCTTGTTTGTTTTATATCCCCACTACAAAGACTATCATCACAAAAGCCAATTTCGTTTTCGAAGATGTCGCTGTTGTGCAGAGTCTGGTACTATATCTCGACAAAATCTATAAGGCTATTTGCAACGGCAAATCGAAATAGTTTACACTGATTTTGAAAAGGCCTTCGAGTATGTCGATCATGGACTTCAGACAAAACTGCATCGAAGAGGTATTCGGGGACACTTTTTAAGACTACTTGAATGTTACTTCTCAAATCGATCTCAATGTGTCAAAGTAGAAAACTATCTTTCATCTTCGTTTATTGCTAGCAGTGGTGTTCCTCAATGGGCTATTTTACAGCACGATAGCACTGTAACCCATTCAGCTGCGTAGAAAGCTAATTGTCTCGTGAAAGTACTGTTACATCGTTCCGTGGCACAGTAATTCTCCAGAGCTCAACTCCATTAAGCATATATTGAGCGCAGTCAAAGGTTAATTTCGAAAAAATAAACCAGGCCGAATGGCCGAATGTTTTTTTAAAGCTCTATAAAGTTCTTCCTTATAATTTTTCCCCAATCTATCAGGGGTGGCTATGCGTGATGTCCATTGACTGTAAATACTATTTAAAAATGTCTTTGTTGAGGGTATTCGATATTGTGTTGACCTTTTTCTGCCTTCCACTATGTTTGAGCGCTTTCGTTATTGACTAACTTTTTTGTTCGTGAGTGCATTGAGCTTTTCGAAGTACGTCCTTAATTGCTCTGAAATAATTGCCACCGCTGCCAAGAGGCAGTTTCTCTTTTTGCTTTTTTCAAGCCGCAAATCTCAGTGGAGCAATTTTGCTGGTCTTTTCCCACAACTCTTTCACTGCATCTGGGCGTGCGACGACACTCTAATTAGAGTGTGAGGTTTCGGCTGAATTGAGTTTTAGTCTGAATTGAATTTTTTGCAAACTTTTTATCTGTTTTTATCCAATCCTCAATTTTCTTGTCTTCGAATTTGCCAACGGAATTATGTTTTCTGTTACTCAAGTCAATTGTTATCACATAGAATCGCGTATAACAATTTCTCGGGGGTTAGATTTTAGTAAAAGTATGGGACCTGACGGGTTACCTGCACTACTTTTCTAAAAATAAGCGCCACCCTTATCAAGGTCCATCTATTTAATTATTAGCAAATGTTTGCAGTTGGTTAAATTTCCTTCGGCTTGGAAGTGCTCTGTTGTCACCCCAATTTGTAAAAAGGGAAATATAGCGCTGAAAATTACCGACCGGTTTTCTTATTAAACATTACGGAAAATGTCCTGGAACTTCGCTTGTTTGTTTTATATCCCCACTACAAAGACTATCACCACAAAAGCCAATTTTGTTTTCGAAGATGCCGCTGTTGTGCAGAGTCTGGTACTATATCTCGACAAAATCTATAAGGCTATTTGCAACAGGGAAAATCGAAATAGTTTACACTGATTTTGAAAAGGCCTTCGAGTATGTCGATCATGGACTTCTGACAAAACTGCATCGAAGAGGTTTTCGGGGACACTTTTTAAGACTACTTGAATGTTATTTCTCAAATCGATCTCAATGTGTCAAAGTAGAAAACTATCTTTCATCTTCGTTTATTGCTAGCAGTGGTGTTCCTCAATGGGCTATTTTATAGCACGATAGCGCTGTAACCCATTCAGCTGCGTAGAAAGCTAATTGTCTCGTGAAAGTACTGTTACATCGTTCCGTGGCACAGTAATTTTCCAGAGCTCAACTCCATAAAGCATATATTGAGCGCAGTCAAAGGTTAATTTCGAAAAAAATAAACCAGGCCGAATGGCCGAATGTTTTTTTTAAAGCTCTATAAAGTTCTTCATTATAATTTTTCCCCAATCTATCAGGGGTGGCTATGCGTGATGTCCATTGACTGTAAATACTATTTAAAAATGTCTTTGTTGAGGGTATTCGATATTGTGTTGACCTTTTGCTGCCTTCCACTATGTTTGAGCGCTTTCGTTATTGACTAACTTTTTAAATCGTGAGTGCGTTGAGCTTTTCGAAGCACGTCCTTAATTGCTCTGAAATAATTGCCACCGCTGTCAAGAGGCAGTTTCTCTTTTTGCTTTTTTCAAGCCGCAAATCTCAGTGGAGCAATTTTGTTGGTCTTTTCCTACAACTTTTTCACTGCATCTGAGCGTGCGACGACATTCTAATTAGAGTGTGAGGTTTCGGCTGAATTGAGTTTTAGTCTGAATTGAGTTTTTTGCAACCTTTTTATCTTTTTTTATCCAATCCTCAATTTTCTTGTCTTCGAATCTGCCAACGGAATCATGTTTTCTGTTACTCAAGCCAATTGTCCGAAATTCCAAACGCAGCGCTCGAATTCGAAAAGGGCGATAACTGGAAGAGACCCCCAGGCGGCATACGCAAGACCTGGCGAAGAATCGTTCGTGACGAAGTAAAGAAGCATATCAAACCACCGAAAATGTCAGCGAAGAAATGGGAGACTGAATGGTTCGACCTGTGCAAGGAAACAGCCCAGAACAGAAAGCAATGGAGAGGTCTTATTCGGGACCAAAATGTGGCGGGATAAGGGCAGCACTGCCCGTGAGCCCTATCTGGATGGATGGAAGCCAATTGTTATTACATAGAATTGCGTATAACAAATTCTCGGGGGTTAGATGTTAGTAAAAGTATGGGACCTGACGGGTTACCTACACTACTTTTCTAAAAATAAGCGCCACCCTTATCAAGGTCCATCTATTTAATTATTAGCAAATGTTTGCAGTTGGTTAAATTTCCGTCGGCTTGGAAGTGCTCTGTTGTCACCCCAATTTGTAAAAAGGGAAATAAAGCGCTGAAATTTACCGACCGGTTTTCTTATTAAACATTACGGAAAAAATCCTGGAACTTCGCTTGTTTTTTATATCCCCACTACAAAGACTATCACCACAACAGCCAATTTCGTTTTCGAAGATGTCGCTGTTGTGCAGAATCTGGTACTATTTCTCGACAAAATCTACAAGACTATTTGCAACATAGCAAATCGAAATAATTTACACTGATTTCGAAAAGGCCTTCGAGTGTGTCGATCATGGACTTCTGACAAAACTGCATTGAACAGGTATTCGGGAAAACCTTTTAAGACTACTTGAATGTTTCTCCTCAAATCGATCTCAATGTGTCAAAGTAGAAAACTATCTTTCATCTTCGTTTATTGCTAGCAGTGGTGTTCCTCAATGGGCTATTTTATAGCACGATAGCGCTGTAACCCATTCAGCTGCGTAGAAAGCTAATTGTCTCGTGAAAGTACTGTTACATCGTTCCGTGGCACAGTAATTTTCCAGAGCTCAACTCCATAAAGCATATATTGAGCGCAGTCAAAGGTTAATTTCGAAAAAAATAAACCAGGCCGAATGGCCGAATGTTTTTTTTAAAGCTCTATAAAGTTCTTCATTATAATTTTTCCCCAATCTATCAGGGGTGGCTATGCGTGATGTCCATTGACTGTAAATACTATTTAAAAATGTCTTTGTTGAGGGTATTCGATATTGTGTTGACCTTTTGCTGCCTTCCACTATGTTTGAGCGCTTTCGTTATTGACTAACTTTTTAAATCGTGAGTGCGTTGAGCTTTTCGAAGCACGTCCTTAATTGCTCTGAAATAATTGCCACCGCTGTCAAGAGGCAGTTTCTCTTTTTGCTTTTTTCAAGCCGCAAATCTCAGTGGAGCAATTTTGTTGGTCTTTTCCTACAACTTTTTCACTGCATCTGAGCGTGCGACGACATTCTAATTAGAGTGTGAGGTTTCGGCTGAATTGAGTTTTAGTCTGAATTGAGTTTTTTGCAACCTTTTTATCTTTTTTTATCCAATCCTCAATTTTCTTGTCTTCGAATCTGCCAACGGAATCATGTTTTCTGTTACTCAAGCCAATTGTTATTACATAGAATTGCGTATAACAAATTCTCGGGGGTTAGATGTTAGTAAAAGTATGGGACCTGACGGGTTACCTACACTACTTTTCTAAAAATAAGCGCCACCCTTATCAAGGTCCATCTATTTAATTATTAGCAAATGTTTGCAGTTGGTTAAATTTCCGTCGGCTTGGAAGTGCTCTGTTGTCACCCCAATTTGTAAAAAGGGAAATAAAGCGCTTAAATTTACCGACCGGTTTTCTTATTAAACATTACGGAAAAAATCCTGGAACTTCGCTTGTTTTTTATATCCCCACTACAAAGACTATCACCACAACAGCCAATTTCGTTTTCGAAGATGTCGCTGTTGTGCAGAATCTGGTACTATTTCTCGACAAAATCTACAAGACTATTTGCAACATAGCAAATCGAAATAATTTACACTGATTTCGAAAAGGCCTTCGAGTGTGTCGATCATGAACTTCTGACAAAACTGCATTGAACAGGTATTCGGGAAAACCTTTTAAGACTACTTGAATGTTTCTCCTCAAATCGATCTCAATGTGTCAAAGTAGAAAACTATCTTTCATCTTCGTTTATTGCTAGCAGTGGTGTTCCTTAATGGGCTATTTTACAGCACGATAGCACTGTAAACCATTCAGCTGCGTAGAAAGCTAATTGTCTCGTGAAAGTACTGTTACATCGTTCCGTGGCACAGTAATTCGCCAGAGCTCAACTCCATTAAGCATATATTGAGCGCAGTCAAAAGTTAATTTCGAAAAAATAAACCAGGCCGAATGGCTGAATGTTTTTTTTAAAGCTCTATAAAGTTCTCTATTATAATTTTTCCCCAATCTATCAGGGGTGGCAATGCATGATGTCCATGGACTGTAAATACTATCTAAAAATGTCTTTGTTGAGGGTATTCGATATTGTGTTGACCTTTTGCTGCCTTCCACTATGTTTGAGCGCTTTCGTTATTGACTAACTTTTTTGTTCGTGAGTGCGTTGAGCTTTTCGAAGTACGTCCTTAATTGCTCTGAAATAATTGCCACCGCTGCCAAGAGGCAGTTTCTTTTTTTGCCTTTTTTCAAGCCGCAAATCTCAGTGGAGCGATTTTGTTGGTCTTTTCCTACAACTCTTTCACTGCATGACGACATTCTAATTAGAGTGTAAGGTTTCGGCTGAATTGAGTTTTAGTCTGAATTGAATTTTTTGCAACCTTTTATCTGTTTTTATCCAATCCTCAATTTTCTTGTCTTCGAATTTGCCAACGGAATCATGTTTTCTGTTACTCAAGTCAATTGTTATCACATAGAATCGCGTATAACAAATTCTCGGGGGTTAGATGTTAGTAAAAGTATGGGACCTGACGGGTTACCTGCACTACTTTTCTAAAAATAAGCGCCACCCTTATCAAGGTCCATCTATTTAATTATTAGCAAATGTTTGCAGTTGGTTAAATTTCCTTCGGCTTGGAAGTGCTCTGTTGTCACCCCAATTTGTAAAAAGGGAAATAAAGCGCTGAAATTTACCGACCGGTTTTCTTATTAAACATTACGGAAAAAATCCTGGAACTTCGCTTGTTTTTTATATCCCCACTACAAAGACTATCACCACAACAGCCAATTTCGTTTTCGAAGATGTCGCTGTTGTGCAGAATCTGGTACTATTTCTCGACAAAATCTACAAAGCTATTTGCAACAGAGCAAATCGAAATAGTTTACACTGATTTCGAAAAGGCCTTCGAGTGTGTCGATCATGGACTTCTGACGAAACTGCATTGAACAGGTATTCGGGGAAACCTTTTAAGACTACTTGAATGTTTCTTCTCAAATCGATCTCAGTATGTCAAAGTAGAAAACTATCTTTCATCTTCGTTTATTGCTAGCAGTGGTGTTCCTCAATGGGCTATTTTACAGCACGATAGCGCTGTAACCCATTCAGCTGCGTAGAAAGCTAATTGTCTCGTGAAAGTACTGTTACATCGTTCCGTGGCACAGTAATTCTCCAGAGCTCAACTCCATTAAGCATATATTGAGCGCAGTCAAAGGTTAATTTCGAAAAAAATAAACCAGGCCGAATGGCCGAATGTTTTTTTTTAAGCTCTATAAAGTTCTTCATTATAATTTTTCCCCAATCTATCAGGGAGTGGCTATGCGTGATGTCCATGGACTGTAAATACTATCTAAAAATGTCTTTGTTGAGGGTATTTGATATTGTGTTGACCTTTTGCTGCCTTCCACTATGTTTGAGCGCTTTCGTTATTGACTAACTTTTTTGTTCGTGAGTGCGTTGAGCTTTTCGAAGTACGTCCTTAATTGCTCTGAAATAATTGCCACCGCTGTCAAGAGGCAGTTTCTCTTTTTGCTTTTTTCAAGCCGCAAATCTCAGTGGAGCAATTTTGTTGGTCTTTTCCTACAACTTTTTCACTGCATCTGAGCGTGCGACGACATTCTAATTAGAGTGTGAGGTTTCGGCTGAACTGAGCTTTAGTCTGAATTGAATTTTCTTGCAACCTCTTTATCTTTTTTTATCCAATCCTCAATTTTCTTGTCTTCGAATCGGCCAACGGAATCATGTTTTCTGTTACTCAAGCCAATTGTTATCACATAGAATTGCGTATAACAAATTCTCGGGGGTTAGATGTTAGTAAAAGTATGAAACCTGACGGGTTACCTGCACTACTTTTCTAAAAATAAGCGCCACCCTTATCAAGGTCCATCTATTTAATTATTAGCAAATGTTTGCAGTTGGTTAAATTTCCTTCGGCTTGGAAGTGCTCTGTTGTCACCCCAATTTGTAAAAAGGGAAATAAAGCGCTGAAAATTACCGACCGGTTTTCTTATTAAACATTACGGAAAAAGTCCTGGAACTTCGCTTGTTTGTTTTATATCCCCACTACAAAGACTATCACCACAACAGCCAATTTCGTTTTCGAAGATGTCGCTGTTGTGCAGAATCTGGTACTATTTCTCGACAAAATCTACAAGACTATTTGCAACAGAGCAAATCGAAATAATTTACACTGATTTCGAAAAGGCCTTCGAGTGTGTCGATCATGGACTTCTGACAAAACTGCATTGAACAGGTATTCGGGGAAACCTTCTAAGACTACTTGAATGTTTCTCCTCAAATCGTTCTCAATGTGTCAAAGAAGAAAACATCTTTCATCTTCGTTTATTGCTAGCAGTGGTGTTCCTTAATGGGCTATTTTACAGCACGATAGCGCTGTAACCCATTCAGCTGCGTAGAAAGCTAATTGTCTCGTGGAAGTACTGTTACATCGTTCCGTGGCACAGTAATTCTCCAGAGCTCAACTCCATTAGGCATATATTGAGCGCAGTCAAAAGTTAATTTCGAAAAAATAAACCAGGCCGAATGGCTGAATGTTTTTCTTTAAAGCTCTATAAAGTTCTTCATTATATTTTTTCCCCAATCTATCAGGGGTGGCAATGCGTGATGTCCATGGACTGTAAATACTATCTAAAAATGTCTTTGTTGAGGGTATTTGATATTGTGTTGACCTTTTGCTGCCTTCCACTATGTTTGATTGCTTTCGTTATTGACTAACTTTTTTGTTCGTGAGTGCGTTGAGCTTTTCGAAGTACGTCCTTAATTGCTCTGAAATAATTGCCACCGCTGCCAAGAGGCAGTTTCTCTGTTTGCTTTTTTCAAGCCGCAAATCTCAGTGGAGCAATTTTGTTGGTCTTTTCCTACAACTCTTTCACTGCATGACGACATTCTAATTAGAGGGTAAGGTTTCGGCTGAATTGAGTTTTAGTCTGAATTGAATTTTTTGCAACCTTTTATCTGTTTTTATCCAATCCTCAATTTTCTTGTCTTCGAATTTGCCAACGGAATCATGTTTTCTGTTACTCAAGTCAATTGTTATCACATAGAATCGCGTATAACAAATTCTCGGGGGTTAGATGTTAGTAAAAGTATGGGACCTGACAGGTTACCTGCACTACTTTTCTAAAAATAAGTGCCACCCTTATCAAGGTCCATCTATTCAATTATTAGCAAATGTTTGCAGTTGGTTAAATTTCCTTCGGCTTGGAAGTGCTCTGTTGTCACCCCAATTTGTAAAAAGGGAAATAAAGCGCTGAAAGTTACCGACCGGTTTTCTTATTAAACATTACGGAAAAAGTCCTGGAACTTCGCTTGTTTGTTTTATATCCCCACTACAAAGACTATCACCACAACAGCCAATTTCGTTTTCGAAGATGTCGCTGTTGTGCAGAATCTGGTACTATTTCTCGACAAAATCTACAAGACTATTTGCAACAGAGCAAATCGAAATAATTTACACTGATTTCGAAAAGGCCTTCGAGTGTGTCGATCATGGACTTCTGACAAAACTGCATTGAACAGGTATTCGGGGAAACCTTTTAAGACTACTTGAATGTTTCTCCTCAAATCGTTCTCAATGTGTCAAAGAAGAAAACTATCTTTCATCTTCGTTTATTGCTAGCAGTGGTGTTCCTTAATGGGCTATTTTACAGCACGATAGCGCTGTAACCCATTCAGCTGCGTAGAAAGCTAATTGTCTCGTGGAAGTACTGTTACATCGTTCCGTGGCACAGTAATTCTCCAGAGCTCAACTCCATTAGGCATATATTGAGCGCAGTCAAAAGTTAATTTCGAAAAAATAAACCAGGCCGAATGGCTGAATGTTTTTCTTTAAAGCTCTATAAAGTTCTTCATTATATTTTTTCCCCAATCTATCAGGGGTGGCAATGCGTGATGATGTCCATGGACTGTAAATACTATCTAAAATGTCTTTGTTGAGGGTATTTGATATTGTGTTGACCTTTTGCTGCCTTCCACTATGTTTGAGCGCTTTCGTTATTGACTAACTTTTTTGTTCGTGAGTGCGTTGAGCTTTTCGAAGTACGTCCTTAATTGCTCTGAAATAATTGCCACCGCTGCCATGAGGCAGTTTCTCTTTTTGCTTTTTTCAAGCCGCAAATCTCAGTGGAGCAATTTTGTTGGTCTTTTCCTACAACTCTTTCACTGCATGACGACATTCTAATTAGAGTGTAAGGTTTCGGCTGAATTGAGTTTTAGTCTGAATTGAATTTTTTGCAACCTTTTATCTGTTTTTATCCAATCCTCAATTTTCTTGTCTTCGAATTTGCCAACGGAATCATGTTTTCTGTTACTCAAGTCAATTGTTATCACATAGAATCGCGTATAACAAATTCTCGGGGGTTAGATGTTAGTAAAAGTATGGGACCTGACAGGTTACCGGCACTACTTTTCTTAAAATAAGTGCCACCCTTATCAAGGTCCATCTATTTAATTATTAGCAAATGTTTGCAGTTGGTTAAATTTCCTTCGGCTTGGAAGTGCTCTGTTGTCACCCCAATTTGTAAAAAGGGAAATAAAGCGTTGAAAGTTACCGACCGGTTTTCTTATTAAACATTACGGAAAAAGTCCTGGAACTTCGCTTGTTTGTTTTATATCCCCACTACAAAGACTATCACCACAACAGCCAATTTCGTTTTCGAAGATGTCGCTGTTGTGCAGAATGTGGTACTATTTCTCGACAAAATCTACAAGACTATTTGCAACAGAGCAAATCGAAATAATTTACACTGATTTCGAAAAGGCCTTCGAGTGTGTCGATCATGGGATTCTGACAAAACTGCATTGAACAGGTATTCGGGGAAACCTTCTAAGACTACTTGAATGTTTCTCCTCAAATCGTTCTCAATGTGTCAAAGAAGAAAACTATCTTTCATCTTCGTTTATTGCTAGCAGTGGTGTTCCTTAGTGGGCTATTTTACAGCACGATAGCGCTGTAACCCATTCAGCTGCGTAGAAAGCTAATTGTCTCGTGGAAGTACTGTTACATCGTTCCGTGGCACAGTAATTCTCCAGAGCTCAACTCCATTAGGCATATATTGAGCGCAGTCAAAAGTTAATTTCGAAAAAATAAACCAGGCCGAATGGCTGAATGTTTTTCTTTAAAGCTCTATAAAGTTCTTCATTATATTTTTCCCCAATCTATCAGGGGTGGCAATGCGTGATGTCCATGGACTGTAAATACTATCTAAAAATGTCTTTGTTGAGGGTATTTGATATTGTGTTGACCTTTTGCTGCCTTCCACTATGTTTGAGCGCTTTCGTTATTGACTAACTTTTTTGTTCGTGAGTGCGTTGAGCTTTTCGAAGTACGTCCTTAATTGCTCTGAAATAATTGCCACCGCTGCCAAGAGGCAGTTTCTCTTTTTGCTTTTTTCAAGCCGCAAATCTCAGTGGAGCAATTTTGTTGGTCTTTTCCTACAACTCTTTCACTGCATGACGACATTCTAATTAGAGTGTAGGGTTTCGGCTGAATTGAGTTTTAGTCTGAATTGAATTTTTTGCAACCTTTTATCTGTTTTTATCCAATCCTCAATTTTCTTGTCTTCGAATTTGCCAACGGAATCATGTTTTCTGTTACTCAAGTCAATTGTTATCACATAGAATCGCGTATAACAAATTCTCGGGGGTTAGATGTTAGTAAAAGTATGGGACCTGACGGGTTACCTGCACTACTTTTCTAAAAATAAGTGCCACCCTTATCAAGGTCCATCTATTTAATTATTAGCAAATGTTTGCAGTTGGTTAAATTTCCTTCGGCTTAGAAGTGCTCTGTTGTCACCCCAATTTGTAAAAAGGGAAATATAGCGCTGAAAATTACCGACCGGTTTTCTTATTAAACATTACGGAAAAAGTCCTGGAACTTCGCTTGTTTGTTTTATATCCCCACTACAAAGACTATCACCACAACAGCCAATTTCGTTTTCGAAGATGTCGCTGTTGTGCAGAATGTGGTACTATTTCTCGACAAAATCTACAAGACTATGTGCAACAGAGCAAATCGAAATAATTTACACTGATTTCGAAAAGGCCTTCGAGTGTGTCGATCATGGGATTCTGACAAAACTGCATTGAACAGGTATTCGGGGAAACCTTCTAAGACTACTTGAATGTTTCTCCTCAAATCGTTCTCAATGTGTCAAAGAAGAAAACTATCTTTCATCTTCGTTTATTGCTAGCAGTGGTGTTCCTTAATGGGCTATTTTACAGCACGATAGCGCTGTAACCCATTCAGCTGCGTAGAAAGCTAATTGTCTCGTGGAAGTACTGTTACATCGTTCCGTGGCACAGTAATTCTCCAGAGCTCAACTCCATTAGGCATATATTGAGCGCAGTCAAAAGTTAATTTCGAAAAAATAAACCAGGCCGAATGGCTGAATGTTTTTCTTTAAAGCTCTATAAAGTTCTTCATTATATTTTTCCCCAATCTATCAGGGGTGGCAATGCGTGATGTCCATGGACTGTAAATACTATCTAAAAATGTCTTTGTTGAGGGTATTTGATATTGTGTTGACCTTTTGCTGCCTTCCACTATGTTTGAGCGCTTTCGTTATTGACTAACTTTTTTGTTCGTGAGTGCGTTGAGCTTTTCGAAGTACGTCCTTAATTGCTCTGAAATAATTGCCACCGCTGCCAAGAGGCAGTTTCTCTTTTTGCTTTTTTCAAGCCGCAAATCTCAGTGGAGCAATTTTGTTGGTCTTTTCCTACAACTCTTTCACTGCATGACGACATTCTAATTAGAGTGTAGGGTTTCGGCTGAATTGAGTTTTAGTCTGAATTGAATTTTTTGCAACCTTTTATCTGTTTTTATCCAATCCTCAATTTTCTTGTCTTCGAATTTGCCAACGGAATCATGTTTTCTGTTACTCAAGTCAATTGTTATCACATAGAATCGCGTATAACAAATTCTCGGGGGTTAGATGTTAGTAAAAGTATGGGACCTGACAGGTTACCTGCACTACTTTTCTAAAAATAAGTGCCACCCTTATCAAGGTCCATCTATTTAATTATTAGCAAATGTTTGCAGTTGGTTAAATTTCCTTCGGCTTGGAAGTGCTCTGTTGTCACCCCAGTTTGTAAAAAGGGAAATATAGCGCTGAAAATTACCGACCGGTTTTCTTATTAAACATTACGGAAAAAGTCCTGGAGCTTCGCTTGTTTTTTATATCCCCACTACAAAGACTATCACCACAAAAGCCAATTTCGTTTTCGAAGATGTCGCTGTTGTGCAGAATCTGGTACTATTTCTCGACAAAATCTAGAAAGCTATTTGCAACAGAGCAAATCGAAATAGTTTACACTGATTTCGAAAAGGCCTTCGAGTGTGTCGATCATGGACTTCTGACGAAACTGCATTGAACAGGTATTCAGGGAAACCTTTTAAGACTACTTGAATGTTTCTTCTCAAATCGATCTCAATGTGTCAAAGTAGAAAACTATCTTTCATCTTCGTTTATTGCTAGCAGTGGTGTTCCTCAATGGGCTATTTTACAGCACGATGGCGCTTTAACCCATTCAGCTGCGTAGAAAGATAATTGTCTCGTGAAAGTACTGTTACATCGTTCCGTGGCACAGTAATTCTCTAGAGCTCAACTCCATTAAGCATATATTGAGCGCAGTCAAAGGTTAATTTCGAAAAAATAAAAACCAGGCCGAATGGCTGAATGTTTTTTTAAAGCTCTATAAAGTTCTTCATTATAATTTTTCCCCAATCTATCAGGGGTGGCAATGCGTGATGTCCATGGACTGTAAATACTATCTAAAAATGTCTTTGTTGAGGGTATTCAATATTGTTGACCTTTTGCTGCCTTCCACTATGTTTGAGCGCTTTCGTTATTGACTGATTTTTTTGTTCGTGAGTGCGTTGAGCTTTTCGAAGTACGTTCTTAATTGCTCTGAAATAATTGCCACCGCTGCCAAGAGGCAGTTTCTCTTTTTGCTTTTTTCAAGCCGCAAATCTCAGTGGAGCAATTTTCTTGGTCTTTTCCTACAACTCTTTCACTGCATCTGAGCGTGCAACGACATTCTAATTAGAGCGGGAGGTTTCGGCTGAATTGAGTTTTAGTCTGAATTGAATTTTTTTCAACCTTTTTATCTGTTTTTATCCAATCCTCAATTTTCTTGTCTTCGAATTTGCCAACGGAATCATGTTTTCTGTTACTCAAGTCAATTGTTATCACATAGAATTGCGTACAACAAATTCTCGGGGGTTAGATGTTTAACCGAACCTATATCTCGACAAAATCTACCAGACTATTTGCAACAGAGCAAATCGAAATAGTTTACACTGATTTCGAAAAGGCCTTCGAGTGTGTCGATCATGGACTTCTGACAAAACTGCATCGTCGAAAAAATAAAGTTAAGTCGAAAAAATAAACCAGGCCGAAAGCTCTATAAAGTTCATCAATATAATTTTTCCCCAATCTATCAGGGGATAGCAATGCGTGATGTCCCTTCACTGTAAATACCATTTAAAAATGTCTTTGTTGAAGGTATTCGATATTGTGTTGACCTTTTGCTGCCTTCCACTATGTTTGAGCGCTTTCGTTATTGACTGACTTTTTTGTCCGTGAGTGCGTTGAGCTTTTCGAAGTACGTCCTTAATTGCTCTGAAACAACTGTCACCGCTGTCAAGAGACAGTTTCTCTTTTTGTTTTTTTTTCAAGCCGCAAATCTCAGTGGAGCAATTTTGTTGGATTTTTCCTACAATTCTTTCACTGCATCTGAGCTTGCGACGGCGTTCTAATTAGACTGTGAGTTTTAGGCTGAATTGAGTAATATGTTTCTTTTATCGTAATTGACTCAGCTGTCAATGATTTTTTAAGTAATTTTCAGATTTTTCTAAACTCCTTTGAGGTAATTAAACCACTCCTGAATGATGCAGGCTGTTAATGAAGCATTAGAACAAAAATCAATTAATCACATTGAATTTACCAGAAGCGAAAAAGCGAAGTTTAAAAAGATAACAGGACAAGTCCTGACCTACAATTCAGAATTTTTATTAACTAAACAGAAAACTAGACACAGAATAGACTATGACTAGATCGAGGAAACCATCAGGAAAAGATTTCCATTATTATCGAAAAGACAGAAAGAAGCGGAGCGAAAATTCCGCATGTGAACAAAAGAACCACTGGCGAGAAAGCCAATTTTTGTTCATACACCGTTTTCTCACGTGAAAATTTGAATGAAAAATGTTAACGCCGCGAAAGAACTCTTTTTTCCGCAACACTTCCTGTTTTGGCGTGACCAAAATTGTAGCTTCAATTTGACTTCCAAGTTCAGGAAAATGTTTGAACTGATCTTAAAAAATTATGGCCGAAAGAACTCCGGAAACGACTCGAAGATTTATTTGCCAAAACGCAGCTTGTCAGATAACTAGTTTTTGATGTCTGACGGCAGTGAGCATCAAATAAAAGAAAAAAACTATCCAAATTCAAATGAAAGAAAATTAAGTTAAAAAGCAATTTAAACAAAAAAATTTAAAAAAATCATTTACGTTTTTCTGCAAAAGTACAAATAAAAAGAGAAAACAATGCTTCAAGCAATCGAGAAAACCTCTTTGCTCACACAAATGCGGACAAGCCAAAAAAGCACAAAATATCTAATTTTGAAGTAAAGCAAGAAAACTGTGAGAAGAATTTTAATTATTGTTTGCAATTTTTTGTTAAAATTCAGACAAAAATTACTTGGTACCAAAGCACCTATTTAATTTAATGTAATAGAAACTGCCCATGATCATTGGGCTTAAATTCAGTTACAAGTAAAGGCAATAAAATTTATTAATGGACCAGAAATTGCTAAATTTGGCTTAAAACCCGAGAATTATTGAAAAACTTTCAAGTTATTGCAAAACTCCCTTTAATTACCAAAAACATTCGAAACGCTATCAAGACAATCTGAAGATTGTAAATTTTGTCTATTATAAATTTTTAGACAACATAGAAGTTACAGAAAAGACAAAAAAGCTTGAAAAAGCCACATGTGAACAAAAAAATTTGCTCCCTTAGAGAAAAATTTTTCACACCTACATTTCTTGCTCTGTTTCAAAAGAAGGTTTGAAAAGAACCGCGCTCTCTTTTCTCCGCTCTCCGGATTTGTTCAGTGAAACAACTTTGTCAAACTTTATTCACTACCTGAACTTCCGGTTTTCTTGCTTCGCTCACTTATAAAAAAACCATAAAGCCTCTTCGAGTCTTAAGAAGACAGCGCCCCTATACAATTCAAACTCTTTGAATTGTAATGAGTATGTTTTTTAAATAGATTTTATATAGTTTTACATCAGCCGCAATTCAATTTTCTGTTGCTTTCTTTTCTATAGCCGGTAAATCTTTTCTTCATACACCTTTTTTCATACACCGTTTTCTCCTACTTTCAAATAAATCGAAAAAAAATCCACGCCGCAAAACTACTCGCTTTTTCGCGCCACTTCCTATTTTGAGTTACCAAAATCATTGCTTCAATTTGACTTCAAAATTTATGAAAATATGTGAGCAGATCTTAGGAGAAACATAACCGGAAGGATTCTGGAAACGACTCGAACATTTTGAAGATGATTTAACGTTTTGAACGTCGTTGACTGGAAAATTTGACGTTCTGAACTATCTTAAATTTGTGTTTATCTGTGACGATCTACGGATTTTACAGCACGATAGCGCTCTAACCGATTCAGCTGTGCAGAAGGCTAATTGTGTTGTTAAAGTACTATTACTTCGTTCCGTAGCACAGTAATTCTCCAGAGCTCAACTCCAATCAGCATATATTGAGCGCAGTTAAGGGTTAAAGTCGAAAAAATAAACCAGGCCGAAAGCTCTATAAAGGTCTTCAATATAATTTTTCCCCAATCTATCAAGGGTAGCAATGCGTGATGACCCTTCACTGTAAATACCATTTAAAAATGTCTTTGTTGAAGGTATTCGATATTGTGTTGACCTTTTGCTGCCTTCCACTATGTTTGAGCGCTTTCGTTATTGACTGACTTTTTTGCCCGTGAGTGCGTTGCGCTTTTCGAAGTACGTTCTTAATTGCTGTGAAACAATTGTCACGGCTGTCAAGAGACAGTTTCTCATGTTTTTTTCAAGCCGCAAATCTCAGTGGAGCAATTTTGTTGGATTTTTCCTACAACTCTTTCACTGCATCTGAGCTTGCGACGACGTTCTAATTAGACTGTGAGTTTTAGGCTGAATTGAGTGATATGTTTCTTTTATCGTAATTGACTCAGCTCTGTCATTGATTTTTTAAGTAATTTTCAGATTTTTCTAAACTTCTTTGAGGTAATCAAACCACTCCTGAATGATGCAGGCTGTTAATGAAGCATTAGAACAAAAATCAATTAATCACATTGAGTTTACCAGAAGCGAAAAAGCGAAATTTAAAAACATAACAGGACAAGTCCTGACCTACAATTGTGAATTTTTATTAACTAAACAGAAAACTAGACTATGACTAGATAGACTATGACTAGATAGACTATGACTAGATCGAGGAAACCATCAGGAAAAGATTTCCATTATAATTATCGAAAAGAGAGAAAGAAGCGGAGCGAAAATTCCACATGTGAACAAAAAACCTCTAGCGAGAAAGCCAATTTTTGTTCATACACCGTTTTCTCACGTAAAAATTTGAATGAAAAAAGTTAACGCCGCGAACGAACTCTTTTTTTCCGCAACACTTCCTGTTTTGGCGTGACCAAAATTGTAGCTTCAATTTGACTTCCAAGTTCAGGAAAATGTTCGAACAGATCTTAAAAACTATGGCCGAAAGAACTCCGGAAACGACTCGAAAATATATTTGCCAAAAAGCAGCTTGTCAGATAACTAGTTTTTGATGTCTGACGGCAGTGAGCATCAAATAAAAGAAAAGACTATCCCAATTCAAATGAAAGAAAATTAAGCTAAAAAGCAATTTAAACAAAAAAAATTTTAAAAAAATCATTTACGTTTTTCTGCAAAAGTACAAATAAAAAGGGAAAACAATACTTCAAGCAATCGAGAAAACCTCTTTGCTCACACAAATGCGGACAATCCAAAAAAGCACGAAATATCTAATTTTGAAGTAAAGCAAGAAATTTGTGAGAAGAATTTTAATTATTGTTTGCAATTTTTTGTTAAAAATTCAGACAAAAATTACTTGGTACCAAAGCATCTATTTAATTTAATGTAATAGAAACTGCCCATGATCATTGAGATTAAATTCAGTTACAAGTAAAGGCAATAAAATTCATTAATGGACCAAAAATTGTTAAATTTGGCTTAAAACCCGAGAATTAGTTGAAAAACCTTCAAGTTATTGCAAAACTCCCTTTAATTACCAAAAACCTTCGAAACGCTATCAAGACAACCTGAAGATTGTAATTTTTGTCTAATATAAATTTTTAGACAACATAGAAGTTACAGAAAAGACAAAAAAGCTTTGAAAAAGCCACATGTGAACAAAAAAATTTGCTCCCTTAGAGAAAATTTTTTCACACCTACATTTCTTGCTCTGTTTCAAAAGAAGGCATGAAAAGAACGGCGCTCTCTTTTCTCCGCTCTTCGGATTTGTTCAGTGAAACAACTTTGTCAAACTTTATTCACTACCTGTACTTCCGGTTTTCTTGCTTCGCTCACTTATAAAAAAACCATAAAGCCTCTTCGAGTCTTAAAAAGACAGCGCCCCTATACAATTCAAACTCTTTGAGTTGTAATGAGTATGTTTTTTAAATTGATTTTATATAGTTTTACATCAGCCACAATTCAATTTTCTGTTGCTATCTTTTCTATAGCACGTAAGTCGTTTGCGCAGCTATTTGTGCAGGCTGTGTTTTAGTATTCTTAGCCTTGGTCAAATATGCGGGGATGGGAAAAAGTATTTGAGTTTCTTGGACTCATTATGAGAAATGGTGCGAGAGGAAAGAAAGATATGAAAATAGAAAGGATGAGCGAATTCTTGTGCTTGTTTGGAAAATTGATTGTTCAAGCCGATTAACTATATGGATGATGTCCATGGTTAATTTATTAAACGAATGTATAAGCTAAAATGCTTCTTTAATTTGAATGAAAAAAATTACAGCTAAAAAGTTAAACTCATTCAATGGCAAACAATAACCTTCATTGGGCACGAATTATTGAGTAAAGAAATGTAAATTATATTTAGCATCTACTAGCATTGAGTTTCTAATTTGTAGATTGGGAACACTGACTACTGGAGGTGGAACCAATGACCAGACAGTGTACCACTGGAGCACCATGACAGGTCAATTGGTGTCCAAGAACCCAGTGGGTTCACAGATCACCAGTGTGTTCTGGTGTAAACACGCTAACTACTACGTCACCACTCAGGGTTACTCAACCAACGACATCATAGTGTGGGATGGGGAGAAGAATGAAAAGGTTTCCGTTTAGTATATAACTTATAACTGATAATAAAGTTATCAACTAAGACTATATTTACCAAAATTGAGAACTTTTGGTCGGACGCTAGGCATTGATGTTATATTCGATATACTTAACGAGCGCTAAAAAGTTTGATAATCAGTCGCCTCGGAGTTTGAAAAATTCTTAGCTTGACACTGTTAAGTTAGAGGTCATGAAGTCTGAAGGACAAGTTTTGAATATGACCCGATCTTTTGTGCCTCCTTACAGAAAAGTCTTAAGTGAGACCAGCCTCACTAAGAGTAAGCAGGCTATATAAACATGCCCCTCATTTCTATACCGAGAAATTTGCCTTGATTGCCTTTCAGTTCTAGATTGTTCAGTACAAAATGAATAATCAATTGTTTTATCATTGATCCTGGTATTTTGTTCAGTCGATATTTCGGATGATCAATATATTTATTGTACAGTTGTAAGTGGTATCAACCGAAAGCACGTCAAGCATAGAATTCTTATTAATTGCTCTCAAACGAAGTTTGTAGCAATTATATTAGTCCTGTCGGTCTTTTTATGCGATTTTTCGCTTGACCAATTTTCGTCTGACGCTTTTGACTTTTCGTCCTCAAAAACGGGATAAACAGGTAGCGCCCAGCGGGCATTAAGTGCTCTTAGAGCCTTTTAGCTCTATTTCAGCTCAAACAGTTTTGGAGTCTTATACTTATGGTGTG
>NC_134481.1:35436908-35467800 GCF_964194025.1 Convolutriloba macropyga | reverse complement strand
ATTACAAAAGAATAGATCCGTATTTTGGAACTTTCTTTTGCTACTATTGCAGCTATTTTATGGCAATGCGGCAGCTTTGTTTTGGTTTAGTGTGCTGGTTGAACGCTCATATTTTCTGACAGTTTTAATAAGGTTGGTAAATGTTGTCTAATTTATTCTATTTTCCACTGTTTTCAGGTTGTTTTGGTTTAGTTTAGCGTGTAACACATTATTTAGTCTTCTTGATTGAATTTGATTGAAAAATTTGTTTAAAATGAGTAATGGAAATAGATCTGATTATGAGTATAGTTTAGTCAATGATGTCTATCTGAGTAAATTACGAGCCCAAAAATTGAGAAACGATGTGTCACCTTTGAAAGTATTCACGCCGTTTGAACTTGCATCTCCCGTAAAAAAGTTATACGGTGACAGGTTCATTCCTTTAAGAACTTCACCTCTATCCGCAAATTTAGTTCGCGATCGAATAGTTTCGACTTCACCCGAATCCGATAAATCTTCGAACAGTCCTGGAAATAAGCGATCATCAATGTCACCATATCAAGTACTTTTATCAGAACAACTTCTAGAAAGCGAAAAGCAGCGGAAAGTTAAGCGGACATTATTCAGCGAATCAAAGGTTTTAAGCTTCAACGCTGAACTGACTAGTGAAGATCACGAGAACTTGGATCCTCATAATTCCAAGTATTCAGTGAAAAATTTGACAATGTCGAGCCCCTGTTCGAAATATTTAGCGTCAGTTGGCGACAACCAAGGGCCAAAGATTCCAAAATCTCCGCTCCGAATTCTTGATGCTCCTAGCTTGCTTAATGATTTCTACCTCAACATTCTCGACTATTCGTGCCAAAATGTCATTGGATTAGTTTTGGGATCGTTTGTGTATCTCTGGAGCGACGGAAAAAGTGCGCCTCTGTTCAACGCGGACTCCATTGGATTAAGTCCGACTTCTCTATCGTTCAACGAAGATGGTCGGATTTTGGCAATTGGTTCTAACAGTGGCATAGTGCAGACGAGAGACGTCCACACCACGGGTGATCAGCAGCCTTTAATGAACCAAAAGCTACATAAAAACCGTGTCGGTGTGCTAACGTGGAAAGGCAGCCTTTTGTTTTCCGGCTCAAAGTCGGGCGCAATTTGCTGCAAAGACGTCCGCATGTCAATGCAGAAGTCTGTTCGGCTATTTTCCTCCCATACACAAGAAGTTTGCGGGTTGAAGTGCTATTTTGACGGTAGTCTGCTGGCGTCTGGATGTAATGACAATAAAGTCCTCATTTGGGACATTGGAAGTGGTCAGATTGTGCAATCATTCGAGCACAAGGCTGCTGTCAGAGCTCTTAGCTGGAATCCTCACAGGTTGTGTAAAAGTCTTCAATGAAAGCTCGTGTTTTGAGAAATAATTTTGGCCACCGTTTTTTGTAAATGCTGTTTTTGACTACCTTTCTGAAAAGGCCGACTTGTTGTTTGCTATCATTGATCTTGAATCATTGTTCTTTTTCATTGAAAGTTTGTATGCGGGCGAATTTGTATTTCACCTACTTTAACATGAGAGGAACTGTTTTTTCTGACTGTTTTTTTTGTCAGTCAATTTATATTGATTGATATATTTCACATGTCCGTGGTCTCTTAAAATTAAGGGATAGAAAAACGTTAAAATGACACTCTTCCTCAACATTTAGGGAATACTGACTTTTTAATTACTCTCGAACAAAGCAATTATTTTCGAAGCAATTACTGTGGTTGTCCGTGTCTTTCCGTGCCTTTAAATTTTGCTGGCCACATTTTGTTCGACATTGTATGCTGATCGTCAAAAGTAAGTTAGCACCTCACGTTTTGAACTATTTTAAATGTATAGATATCTGTGATGATCTATGGATTTCACAGCACGATAGCGCTGTAACCCATTCAGCTGTGTAGAAAGCTAATTGTCTTGTGAAAGTACTGTTACTTCGTTCCGTGGCACAGTAATTCTCCAGAGCTCAACTCTATTAAGCATATATTGAGCGCAGTCAAAGGTTAAAGTCGAAAAAATAAACCAGGCCAAATGTTTTCTTTCTTTAAAGCTCTATAAAGTTCTTCAATATAATTTTCCCCAATCTGCTATCAATGGGCTATTTTATCTCCGTTTTTGTTCAATGTTTATTTAATGGTTTTCGTATTCTTTGTCGCCTATCTGAACCTGTTCTTTTTGCCGATGACGCAAAGTTCATTTTTCTTAGAAATAGCGGATTAAACTTCCAGGATGAATTGAATGACATCTACCAACGGAGCGTTGATAATAGATTGAGATTCAATCTAGAAAAAATATGAAAAGTTATCAATCGGTAGCACGAGCAATGAAAGTTATAACTTTGGTGGTCTTAGCCTAAAACATTCGAACCAGACCTAGGCGTAATCGTTAGCGGCAATCTAAGTTGGATTCCTCATTTGAAGCAAAAAGCCTCGGAAGTGTTGAATGTTCTTTGCATGCTCAAGCGCAATACGCCATTTTGTTTAAACTATAGAACCAAGTTAATCTATAGAACCAAGCGCACGATACTGCCCACTATTACTTGCTCGTCGGTTGCCTAGTACCTTAACGTTGAATGAATGAGAATTGTTGAGAGCACACAGATTAAAGCTTGCACAAGGACAAGTTGACTACAAATATGCTGTGCTGAAGTTAAATATCCTTCATGCACCTTTATTTACTGTTAATAGAACTTCGGTTAACTATGATCCCATAGGTAACTAGAAAAGTCTGAATTATCTTGGTGCCGGCTCTATTACCCGACCGGCTACAAACTACGTTTGAATGCCACAGATCAGTGCTCGCGGTTGCGAAACACAACTTCTGGATCCGTTCTCGACGGCTAGCGAGCTAATTACGCGACTTCATCGAGATAACCGACATAGGCGCGAAATTAAAATTCTCCAATGAATGCGGAGACACTTCGAGCAGTGTAGGAGTGAATCAAACTCATGAACATGGAGAACGGACGGTGATTGCAATCTCCAAAAACCGTCGATCATTGGATGCCTGACGTAAACAATTGAAACGGGACAGTGTCACCTTTAATTTTTTAGATCAGTAATTGCTTTATATTAATAATAATAAGTTTTTTAATCTTATTTGATTCAGCTCTCCCTATGACTTTTAAACAATCATTGAGATTATTCTTAACTCTTTAGAGGTAAATAACAACTCCTAGAGAATACAGGATGTTAATAAAACATTAGAACCAAAATGAAATAATGAATGAATTTTTCAATAGCGAAATTAAAAAAACATAACACGACAAGTCCTGACCTACAATTTAATTTTTTATTGACTAAAGAAAAACCTAGACCTGAAATGGACTATGACTGAATTGAAACAACCATTAAGAAATAGAATTGATTAAAACAATCGAAGAAACAACAAAAATCGGATCGAAAATGCCGCATGTGATCAAAAAACCACCAGCGAGAAAGCGAATTTTTGTTCATACACCCTTTTCTCACTCTACTTTCAAATTAATTGAAAAAAATTCGCAACATTTCCTATTCGGCGTTACCAAAATCATTGCTTCAATTTGACTTCAAAATTTATGAATATGTGTGAACAGATCTTATGAGAAACATAACGGGAAGAATTCCGGAAACGACTCGAACATTTTGCAGATTATTTAACGTTTTTGAACGTCTTTGACTGGAAAATTTAACGTTCTGAACTATCTTAAATTTGTGGATATCTGGCGATCTGTAGATTTTACAGCACGATAGCGCTCTAACCGATTCAGCTGTGCAGAAAGCTAATTGTCTTGTTAAAGTACTTACTTCGCTCCGTGGCACAGTCAGTCTCCAGAGCTCAACTCCATCAAGCGTTTTTTGAGCACAGTTAAAGGTTGAAGGGAAAAGAATAAACCAAGCCGAGTATGTTTGTTCACTTTAAAGCTCTCTAAAGTACTTCGAAATAACTCCCCAAATTGCTATCAGGGGTACTAATGCGTAATGTCTACTGACTGTAAACAGTATTTAAAAATGTCTTTGTTGAAGTTATTCGATATTGTGGGGGGTCTTTACCTATTGCTGACTTCTAGTATGTTTGAGCGCTTTAGTTTTACCTGAATTCGCCTGTGAGTGCGTTGAGTTTTTCGAAGTACGTCCTTAATTGCTCTGAAACAATTGCCACCGCTGCCAAGAGAGTTTCTCTTTTTGCTTTTTTAAGCCGCAAATCTCATCGGAACAATTTTGTTGGTCTTTTCCTACAACTCTTTCACTGCATCGGAGCGTGCGACGACATTCTAATTGGACTGTGAGTTTTAGGCTGAATTGAGAGTGATATGTTTCTTTTTATCGTAATTGACTCAGCTCTTTCAATAATTTTTTGTAATTTTTTAGATTTTTCTTAACTCCTTAGAGGTAAATAAACCACTCCTAAAAGATGCAGGCTGTTAATGAAGCATTAGAACGAAAATCAATTAATCATATTGAATTTACCAGAAGCGAAATTTTAAAACATAACAGGACAAGTCCTGACCTACAATCAGAATTTTTAGTGACTAAACAAAAAAACTAGACCCAGAATAGACTATGACTAGATCGAGAAAAACATTTAGAAAAGAATTCGATTAAAAAATCGAAGAGACAGTAAGAATCTGAGCGAAAATTCCGCATGTGAACAAAAAAACAAGCGAAAAAGCGAATTTTTGTTCATACACCGTTTTCTCACTTTACGTGAAAATTGGAATGAAAAAAAAATAACGCCGCAAAAGAACTCTCTTCGCACCACTTCCTGTTTAGGCGTGACCAAAATTGTAGCTTCAGCTTCAGTTTGACTTCCAAATTCAGGAAAATGTGTCAACAGATCTTAAAAAATTATGACCGGAAGAATTCCGGAAACGACTCGAAGATTTTTTTGCCAAAAAGCAGCCTGTCAGATAACTAGTTTTTGATGTCTGACGGCAGTGAGCATCAAATAAGAGAAAAGTCTATCCTAATTGAAATGAAAGAAATTTTAACTAAAAAGCAATTTAGACAAAAAATTAAAAAAAAATTCATTTACGTTTTTCATTTGTACAGGTACAAATACAAAGGGGAAACAATACTTCAAGCAATCGAGAAAAATTCTTTGCTCACACAAATGCGGACAAGCCAAAAAAGCACAAAAATATATAATTTTGAAATAAAGCGAAGTTACTTCCGAAGCACTTATATAATTTGTAATAGAAACTGCCCATGATCCTTGAGCTTAAGTTCAGTTACATGTAAAGGCAATAAAATTCATTAATGGGCCAGAAATTGCTAAAATTGGCTTAAAACCGGAGAATTAGTTGAAAAACCTTCAAATTGTTGTAAAACTTCCTTTAATTACCAAAAACTTTCGAAACGCTATCAAGACAACCTGAAGATTATAATTTTTAGACAACATAGCAGTTACAAAAAAAGACAAAAAAGCTTGAAAAAGCCACATGTGAACAAAAAAATTTGCTCGCTTAGCGAAGATTTTTTCACACCTACCTACATTTCTTTCTCTGTTTCAAAAGAAGCCATGAAAAGAACCGCGCTCTATTTTCTCCGCTCTTCGAATTTGTTCAGTAAAACAACTTTGTCAAACTTTATTCACTACCTGAACTTCCGGTTTTTTTGCTTCGCTCACTTATAAAAAAACCATAAAGCCTCTCCGAGTCTTAAAAAGACAACGCCCCTATACAATTCAAACTCTTTGAGTTGTAATGAGTATGTTTTTTTAATAGATTTTATATAGTTTTATATCAGCCACAATTCAATTTTCTGTTGCTATCTTTTCTATAGCAAGTAAGTCTTTTCCGCAGCTATCTGTGCAGGCTATGTCTTAGCATTCTTAGCCTTGGTCCTAATCAATATGCGGGGATGGGAAAAAGTATTTGAGTTTCTTAGACTCATTATGAGAAATGGTGCGAGAGGAAAGAAAGACATGAAAATAGAAAGGATGAGCGAATTCTTTTGTTTGTTTGGAAAATTGTTTGTTCAAGCCGATTAACTATGTGGATGATGTCCATGGTTAATTTATTAAACGAATGTATAAGCTAAAATGCTTCTTGAATTTGAATGAAAAAAATTACAGCTAAAAAGTTAAACACATTGAATGGCAAACAATGACCTTCATTGGGCACGAATTATTGAGGAAAGAAATGTAAATTATATTTAGCATCTACTAGCATTGAGGTTCTAATTTGTAGATTGGGAACACTGACTACTGGAGGTGGAACCAATGACCAGACAGTGTACCACTGGAGCACCATGACAGGTCAATTGGTGTCCAAGAACCCAGTGGGTTCACAGATCACCAGTGTGTTCTGGTGTAAACACGCTAACTACTACGTCACCACTCAGGGTTACTCAACCAACGACATCATTGTATGGGATGGGGAGAAGAATGAAAAGGTTTCCATTTAGTATATAGCTTATAACTGTATAAAGTTATCAACTAAGACTATATTTACCAAAATTGAGGAGAACTTTTGGTCGGACGCTAGGCATTGATGTTATATTCGATGTACTTAACGAGCGCTAAAAAGTTTTATAATCGGTCACCTCGGAGTTTGATAAATTCTTAGCCCGACACTTAAGTTAGTGGTCATGAAGTCTGAAGGACAAGTTTTGAAGATGGCCTGATCTTTTGTGCCTGCTTACAGAAAAGTCTTAAGTGAGACCAGCCTCACTAAGAGTAAGCAGGCTATATAAACATGCCCCTCATTTCTATACCGGGAAAGTTGCCTTGATTGCCTTTCAGTTCTAGGTTGTTCAGGGCAAAATGATTAATCAATTATGTTTTATCATTGATCCTGGTATTTTGTTCAGTCGATATTTCGGCTGATCAATATATTTATTGTAGAGTTGTAAGTGGTATCAACCGAAAGCACGTCAAGCATAGAATTCTTATTTAGGTTTTTCTTCAATTTTTCTCTTTTTGAGGAGTTATCTAGGTTCAAAATTATAGTGAACGTTGTTGATTATCACTGTTTTGAAACGTTTACTTAAAATTTGATTTATTCTGCTTATATGAATTGAAATGTGCTCATTGACGAGAATGCTTTTAATTTTGTATGATCAGACAGGGTTGTTAACTCTTGAAACGGTCTGGTAGTTTTGCTAAATTTTCTCTGATTTTTCTGGTAAATTCCTTTTTTTTCTTGAAAAACAGCACCAAATCGTTTACTTTAGCTGAGACTGCTTTTAATTCCCAAGACTGCTTATAATGCTCTGAAACATGCTCAGACAATATTCATGAATTAAACGAGGCTGAGTCAAACTTTTAGTGTCGACCAAAACTACTTGAACAGTAGTTTTGACGGTCTTTTTGCTGATTTAAGTCGATTTAACGCTATTTTACTAATTTGTATCGGCATTTTGCAA
Organism: Convolutriloba macropyga; assembly: GCF_964194025.1. Lineage (NCBI taxonomy): Eukaryota > Metazoa > Xenacoelomorpha > Acoela > Convolutidae > Convolutriloba > Convolutriloba macropyga. Next base: position 35,460,447 of record NC_134481.1, on the reverse strand, counting down.
TTTTAGATTTTTTCGATGGCTGCGTATTTTTATAGCTGCAAAAGTGAGGGCATTTATGATCTCATTAAGGCTGTCTACAATACAAAGTGTTCGAAATATCTTGGATGCTATCTTAATATCTGATCGCTTTTTTCTTTTTTTTTTCATTTTGTCAATGAGAAATCAAATTTGATTAGGATCTTAAATCTCACTTTAACGGTAATTGGAGCGACAAGTCAGTTGTTCCAAAGCGTAAATTGCTCGAATTGCTTCTGAAGTGAAGCTGGAATATGGTGTTTGAGCAAACTTTGTTTTTTTTATCTCTTGGTTTGTTCGCGAACTGTAATGTTCATATGTGTTCTGATATTAAATTTATGCTATTGTTTGAATCGATCCATGGGTTGAGTTTGGTTTTTATGACTTTATCTTGTTTTCATAATATATTAAATTTTGTTGACTGCATTTTTGACATCTTTTCATAAAGTCTTAAATATTTTCAGGTCCCCTTGATGTTTTATTGAATGTGCTGGTGTCTAGGAGAACCTATTTAATGTTTTCAGTTAGTTGCTGATGGTTTTTATAGATTTAAAAAGTTTTAACTGGACCTGTTGTTCTTTTGTAGAACTATATCAAAGTAGAACATATCTTATATTTTAGCGTCATTGCTGACATGTCTCATTGGTTTTCTGAAGAGGCATAAGTGGCTTTGATAATGGTTATTAAAAAACCGTGAACCGTTGGTTTTTGCCGCAATTGTTGGTTTATTGTTTGCTCTATGAAACAGGGTTTATCTCACTAATAGCAGAACTCAGCGTCATGTGACATTTTAATTTCAATTAGTGTTTTCGTCATTTAATGAGGGATCATTTGTTTCCTTTAATTTAGGTATCTTGCTTCGTTTGTTGTTTACTCAAGTTCATTGATTTGTTCAACCTTTTAGTGTTCAATGTTTTTTGCTTTCTGGCGTAAAAAAGTATAAAATTTCAACGGCTTTGATATAGTTCGTAAATTCTTACGTAAAATCATCACGTAAAGTGTTACGTGAAATTTTTCGCCGTGAATTGATTTTTTCTAGGTCCGGTTTTTCGTTGCTTCATTTCTTAATCTTTGTCAGGATAGCTGGTGTGATATTTATTGCGACGCTTATTGTGAATTTCGTATTTTAATTGTGATCTTATTGGTTTTGATAATTTAAAAATACACGTTTTCGAAACTGATTTTTTTCCTGCTTTTTCGCTTATGTAGTATCATGTGCTCTTGTGACAATCAAGAAACGTTAATGCTAGTTTTGCTAATGTTGACAGTCAAGTCATCAGTTATCCAGCTTGTGGACTATTTTTTAACACGTCGTCTTCCTCCATATAAGTATCTCATCACAAGGCAAGAAATCAAAGAGCCACTTTTTTGTTACTTCCAGTTTTTCGAATATGAGTTTGCATAAGTGTGCTCAATTTACAGTATTCAATATGTGGATTTTGGCCACATTATTTGTAAAGTTTTTGGAGCATGTATAAATTGCCTCACTCAGTAGAATGACTGCGCCCAATTCTCAATCTAAATTGATTATGTTACTTTTTTGTCGGCTTGTTATTTAGTGTCATTAATGGCAGGTGTCATCGTACTTCAAACAATATGAATCTTAATGTGGTTTTCGTCCAATGGTTTTTAATGTTTGTTATTGAATAATGATTTTTTTGTTTTACCGTTATTGTTGTGTTGTCATGAAACAGGGATCATTGTTAAAAATAACAGGCCTCGTCGGATCTCTAATATGGCATTTTTCAATTCAGTTAGTGTTTTCTTTTTATATCTGTTGTTGTTTACTACAAGACCGTTTATTTTCAACTTCTTTTTTGGTACCTTGCCTGTTTTAAATGTTTTTATATGCCCTAATGGTTTTTTGTTATTTTGTCACTTGCTGGATTTGGACAGGATGTTAGCTACTTTTTTAACAAATCGCTTAAAATGGTTAAAGGATTTGATAAAGGGTTCTGTGTTCAAATTTGAATCCACTAATTTTAAAAATATTTTGTTTCCATTGTTTCTGTCTTAGCTACTATTTTTCAAATTTTAATTGCAAAGTTGATGTACGTTTTGTGAGAATTTTTTGTGCAAGTCATCAACATTAGTGATTGGTTTTTAATTGCTCTTGATCGCAGTTCATAGCAATTATTGTAAACGTGTGTGTCTTTTTTATGCAAATTTTTTGCTTGGCAATTTTGCGCTTTTCTAGTTCAACATTCTTTGACTTCTCAAGTGACTTTTACCAACATTCTTTGACCTCTCAGTGACTTCTTCCGACATTTGTCGGTTTTTGTTTGATATTTTTACGCCGTTGCTTTTCGAAGCAAACCACTCAATAGCTTCGTTGACAATCATAGGGATGCTAATGCCGTAAAAGTGTTGGCATTCAAATCATTAGTCAGTTTTTTTTGTGGGAAAATTGGATAGATTTGGAGTTCAGAATGTCTTTTTGTCTGGCAAAATTACGTGTTTACTTGATAATATTGCTTTTTCTGCTGAACAAATTGTATTATTTTTTAAAACCAAATGTATACCCATTCAGTTCAAGATTTGTCTATTCTATTGAATTAAAAAATATCACTGGTATGCCCGTCTGTCCATATTTGAGAATCAATCAAGTATCCTTTAGAATAGATTACTTTGTATTATTTTGAATGGTTCCCATCTCTACTTCATTTGACAATTCATTCATCTCTACTTATAGACAATTAAGCCAAGAGTATAGATGAGCGGAATTATTTGTCAATAATTATCGTGACTATATTTGAAACTGAAACCCATAAAAGCACCAGCCCTCCACTTATATAACATAAAAAAAGGCCAGACTCTGATCCATCGTTTGACTTCATATTGTCAGTGGATTATATTAAAGGTTGCAACACTTGATGGGCACAATTCGCGTGTGATATACGCTGCTTTGGGTCCTGACAGTAGCACCCTGGTCACTGCAGCTGGTGCTCCCTGCTCCACTCTCAAGTTCTGGAATGTCTTTCCAAAGGAGGATGTCACCAGACGAAGTGTTCCACATTCAGCTCTCTATCTATTCCAAACTCGCTGAAACGTTCAATTCCTAAATGCTTTCTTTGAAGAAAACTTTGATTACGCTTGATCATTCTTTCTTTGTTGAGAAGTGTGCTGGGTCATCCGTGAATGAACAAGAAAATCAGTTTAAAATTTTGGTGGCTTTCTTTCAAGAATAAATTTTAACTTGATGACCTGTGTGAAAACCAAAGCGATCACTTTTCAGTTGATTAAATGGGAGCAAATTGTTGTTTAGAATTCATTCTGATAATTTTCTGGCCAAACATTTATTTTCAATCACTGCTTCCGTTCGCGACTGTTAAAACTTTATTCCAAAAACCGTGAAAAAAATTTATTGATTTATTCTGGCGCTCTCTAAATATGTTATTCATTGAATGAGTTAAAATGTAGGCATTGAAATTATATTGACGTTGATTATAATTAAAGTTATTGATTGTTTAATTGGGAATCACAATTGATAGTTCTGTAACTCTTGAACGCTCTTTTGTTTGTTGTTGCATATCTCTGTTCTTTGCTGTTTGTATTTGCTGTTTCATGCCATAAAGGAGCTAATCCACACGTGTACTGAATTAAAATGGTAAATGATTAAAAAAGCAAAACTGAAGATTGGAATTGTTTTTGTTGATACTTAATTCAAAATTCTACTATTTTTCTTTTTCAGTTTAGCGAAGAAGCATGATTATTTGTAAAATTAACAGAGATATTCCTGGGGCGCCATGTTCGCGAAGCACTTACTTAGTCGGCTGGAGAAAAATGAGTACCTATCACAGGGTTTAATTAAATCACAACTATTGAAATCAAGGCGCTGTTGCGATCGCGTGTGCTCAGTTTTACGGGAGTTCAATTGCCAAGATCATGTTAACAATTCCATTTGGAAAAATTGAACAATATTACCACATGTTTTTAAAGTCATAGAGAAGTTATCTAAGTCCGAGGCGAAGTTCTAGAGGGCGATAACGAACCTGTGAGAAAATTTTAAACCCACTCTCATTGCTATAATAACAGTTGCTTAACTTCCGTCACTATTCATGAACCAACAATGGAGAGAAAAGAGCGGCAAAAAAGATGGTCTAATCCCATGCTAATCGAATCGAGAAGCAAAATTGAGGTTTATTGATTGATCGCAAAAACAGCGTTCTTGAAAATAATATTTATAAACACTTCAAGGCGCGCTTCCCGGAAACAAACGTGCCAACTCTGCTCCGACTTCAACCCCTAAAGTAACTGGACTAAGATCGAACTGTTGAACGATCTGGGAGTAACATCCCATCAGCTGAAGACGAAAACCCTCTTAACAAACCAATCAGCAGCATTTTCGTACTGTTACTGAGTGCCGTAGTATTCATTGTACATCAATAAATTTTCGGCTGTGACAACACTGTTTCCAAGACAAGGGTTGATAATATGTTGCAATGATCACCATTTTTTACTCGAAAACTAATTGCAATGTTGAAAGATTTTTTTTCGCGGAAATTCGGAAGTATTGAGTGGTAACTGCAAAACTGCGTATAATTACTTAGTGTACCCGGTATTCAGGCGCGCACAGTAATACAAGATCTGTTCAAGTAAGTTTAAAACTTAGGTAAAATTAAACTAGACGAAGTCAGGTAACGTGTATTACGCTGGTCAGTACATCCATAAATACAGCTAAAATGTTCTATTTTGGTTTTATATAATTAAAGTTTAGTAACCGTAGCAAACTGAGGAAACTGCGTTGTTTTTTTTTTTTTTGGGGGGGGGGGGGCTACCAAATAAAACAAGTCCTGCAAATCTTTTTTGAACTACTTCTCTAACAAAATCCAGTACCCGAAAGTGTTGGTCAAGATAAAGCTGAACCAGTTTGGTTGAACTGTATGCTGGATTGAATGGCTTATTGTATGCTGGATTGAATGGCGAGAGTGCCACTGTTTCATGTGTGAGTTGCTCCATCTACTGGAAAAAGTTGCGAGAAGGCGGAGCACAAAAAAGAGTTCTCGAGGCAATAAAAGAGGTTCCCTAATTGTTCCCGAACAGTTCTATATAAGAAAAACGAAGTCACAATGCTAACAACCATGTATGTCTCAACATAAATCTACGTAGCTCTAAAGATTTAGTTCCCTGAAACGCGGACGATGAGGCGCAAATGCTGTCTAAAAATAACAAGGGGTGGTTAACTTTTTGCTCTACTTTGTTCAGAGATCCGAAGGGTGAAAATTTATCAAGTTTCAGCTCAGTATTTGAAAAAGGTCATTGCAATATCCTTTGTCATCTTGCAGTAGATTTAACCCTCTCCTTTTTGGTACTTTTACAGGAATAAATAGTCCTCCTAACAGGCCTACTAAAGTATAAAAAAGTTAATGACGCATTTATTTGAATGTTGTCTGACATTTTTGAGCAAACGTGAAATAGCAGGGCAGCCAAATCCACAACAGAAAATTTTTTTTTCTCAAGAGATCACTGGTTCGAATCTCGATAACGAAGTCCATATGTTCACAGTCTAAGACCAAACTTGCAACTAAAACCATGCAGAATCAAGCAATCTGATCAGAAGTGTCCGAGAAATTGACACCAATGAGAACTACTTGGTCACCGGAGACCAAGGGATCAAATCTCAGCTGCGACATATGAATTTTTCTCTTTGTTTTTTTTAACCCCACTGTATCTGTCAGTCATCAACGTCAAGAAAATTCGAGCAACTCTACGATCAGCAGAAAATCAAAAGATTTTTTGCGCTTCGTCAAGAAACACGGAAATAGATCAGTAGCTATGACGCATATAGTGCAAACACTGAATTGGGACACTTCCATCAACACTTCCATCAACAGGCAGAATAAAATGAGCCAAATCCGAATAGAATCAGCCAAATGATTCACTCTTTCAGAACGAAAAGATTAACACAGAAGAAATAAGTACGAGTCTCACAAACAGCTCACATTTTTTAACCATTGACATTTTGCAGAACAACACCACAACCAATGACTATTTGCTAGTCCTTTGATTAGTTAATTCGCAGCGAAAGTCAAACAAATGCCGTATTCTGTACTTACGTTATACTAAAGCGTGACGCTCGTTTATTAAATTCAGGGGTTAGCTGTTAGGCTTAGTTTTATTCAGGGAAAACCTAGTAACTTATTAACATAGTAACCTAGTAAACTTTAATTAGAAAACCGCTAGTGAAGCAGATTGCACAGTTTTTATCAATAGGTGGAAATCACAGTCAAACGCAATACGCCGTAGGAGTTACAGTTACGGAAAAAAACTAAATCGATTCGCTACAGTTTTAAACAAAAAATTTTGCTTCTCTTACTCTCTCCACTGATTGCATCAAATCAACCTAATTGAGTGCTATGCGCGGTTTGGTTCAGTGGTTATATGGTTTAGGGCAGCAGTGCACTTTTTTTTACCTTTTTTAAAGTTCTATATTCCTATCTTATTCTTTCTTCTCTTATTGTTAAACGTTTATTATTATTGTTTTTTTTATAGCTGTTGTCACTAACAATCTTAAAAAAAAGAAAACCTCTCCTCATTATTGGTAGTAATTGGTTATCACAAAATATCAATCCTCGCCAATGTATCAAATACCTGCAAATTTAGATTGAATATAACGACCTGAAGCGCACTTGTCTGTTCACTTTATCAAACAGGGCGCAATGATTCAACTCCCCACCAGTGGTCAATTTTGTTTTTCTTCTAGTCCTCAATAACAATCTAATTTTTGCCTTCATAAATATAATTACATGTTTCTGTCATTAATATATCAGCCTGCAGTGCAGTGTTCTCCTCATCTGGACAAATCGGGTTGAAGCAAATCCCCACCAGGGTTGAAGCCTTTTTCTGTTAATCAATTTATCAATTCATTATTTTTGCCTTTCTAAACATAATTCAAAAACTCTGTCATTATTATAGGCCAAATCAGAGCGCAGCAGTCTTTTCAGGTGCTTGCAACTGGGCACAGTGGTTCAATCCCCACCAGAAATTAGGCCTTTTTCTTCCTTTATTCTTTTGTATCATATATTTTGTTTACATCTTACTTCCTTTTCTTTCTTCAACCTTGTTAATGAAAATTTTATGGCTCAAAAACTGACATCTGATATCTTGGGTCTTTCCCACTATTGCTCCTTCATGAAATGATAGCCCCCTATTTTAGTATTTTTACCATGATGCGGCGCTCTAGGTTATCTGAACTTTTGCTAGAGGGCTATGATGAAAGACCCGATATCTTACCTCTCAAAAACTAACAACAATAATTTCTATATCTACAAGGCTAGCCGAGATCATCACGTAAAAAATTAGGCTACACCAGCGGAAGCCGTTCCCGGCGCTTGAAATGGTTTTCAACAACGATTGCAGTCAGTTGGTTTTATTAAACTCTGGAAAAAGGAACTGCATAAACTTTTTATATTTCTTTCAAGTTCAAAAGAAATCTTTTGTCTTTTAGTTAATGAAGCCTTCTAAAATTATTGAACTTCTTTGGACATAAAAGATTCTCAGACACAAAAACTTGGAGGCAGACGTGCTTAGTTTTTTTTCTGTCAAGTCTTAGAAGTGCATGTGGAAAGCACATAAGCCAATGAAATATGATTTCACTGCGGAGTTGTGTCAATTTCTTGCTCTGCTTACTTGCTCTGCAAAGTGAAAATTTCTTTCTTTGTTTCGACGCCCTCTCGCGCTAGCAAAACCTCATTTTTGGTCTTCTTTAAAAGTTGGCAAAAGCAAACATTCATTCTCACAAAAATTGTAGCTGTTCTATTGCACGGCACATGCACCCTCGTGTCGTGGCACTAAGGCCCTCGGTCGACTAAGACTGATCTTCTGAGATATACATAACTCGTAAATTTTTCGCTGATGTGATTGATCACTTGCTACCCTTTATTCTGTAGTCAAATGGCACTGCATTACCAATCTAAATACTAATGTTTTCCTAATATAACTGAAAATTTCGGAGGTAATTTTTTCCATTAGTTTCTGATTTAGTGAGCATTGAAGGCAAATATAGTTAGGGACAATACGCTGAGATTGGACTCAATATTTGGCTGATTTAGCATCAAAAATACGTTTGATATAGCTTGTGCTGCTAACGTGCTATTGTTAATTTGCTAAGTTGCAAATTACTCACAATTTTTAGAGCCTGATTATTTTTACACTGAAATCTTTATTTTTAAAAATCCTGAAGAAAACTATTGAACATGATGCGCTCTATTGAACTAATCAAATTTAAAGACAGGAAGATGAACAAAGCATTCAATATACAAAATCGCTTGCAAATTCTTTATATTCATTGGAGAAAAAAGTCAAAAAGTGAGCAACTTGAAATTATAAAAACCAGATTTAAATTTAAATTCGGTTCCAATAATCTTATACAGACGCGCAACGTGTAAGTGCGCCGTGCATGTGTCACTGAAAAAGTTATAAACTGCCGGTGCATTATTTTGATGAATGTAACTAGCTATAATCTATTCCCTAAAATCTCTCCCAGGATTAATTCAAAAGGAGCCATGAAATCTGGCAGTTCAAAGGTGGCCATTTAAGGTCATTAATTGTAGATAAAAGATTATTTATTGCAACATGGCTGCTCACTACATGCACTGTAGTATAGAAACTGCAAGAAAAAAGCCAGGAACATTGATTGATAATGTAGGCATATTTAGAGGGGTGGTATGTTGTTTAGATAGAGTGCTTTGTTCTACTACCATAACAGACCACTGTCGCTTTCTCCTTTTCTTTCCATCATTCCACTTCCCTACCACCTGTTCTTTATTGTCTAATTTGACACTACACGTTTCCTCCTCCGCCTCGCTTTGTTCACGCAACACAAAAAATGTTTGTTTAGATTTCACTCGGCCTAACTGCGATATTAGTCGAAATTAGTTATATTTGACTAATAGAAGATAATAGTCGAGGTGTCAGCAAAAATCCTTTTTAAAAATCCGCGGAAAGTGCTGAAATTATGTAAAAAGTGTGTTGAAAAGGTCTCTTTTCGGCGAGCGTCGGCGTTTTCTAACATAATTTTTAGCAAAAACCTCGACCTGGACTGAATGAAAACGTGATAGATGATTCACATATAATATATTTACCATTACAGGGAGTTTTCAAAAAAGTATATGTTAGGAGGGCAAGCAAACTTTTTGAGGCAAAAATTATTCTTTTTTTGTTTCAACATTTAAATGGCAGTGAAAATTGATGAGATAGACTTGTTTCACGACCTGCGGGTATATATTGCATTATTATACTTCAAATCATATACAATATTACACTACAATTATTCTAAAACTAAAGTAGATAATGTCTAGACTATTTGATTAGTATCAGCTCAGAGTTCCAAGAGGTTATAGACCTGCCTAAAGAAAGCCGGCTACAAGGCTTGAACCGTTTAACTTTAAATTTTAAACCCGCAATGAATGGGTTAGGGTAATGTGTTGACCAAATCGTCTGTAAAAAAAACTAAAACAGATGCGTTGTTATCACAACAACCAGAAACAGGATCGAAACCAGTGTGGCATTCTTTCTTAGCTCAGTGAAATTTTTGGGAAGGTTTACCTGATATCTGATATTAATTACAAAGCAATCGGAAAAATTATCGAGAAAAAAACAGAAAAGGGAAATAGACACAAGTTCAAATCGCGCTTGGAAAACGACGGAGTAAAATGAAAGTGATCTGATATGATCTCGCGTAGTCACACTTGTTAGGGCGCCCCTAACTCTCTCTACAGCTCCTGGTATATGACTTTATGTTGGTTGGTGCCACGTTCATCCACATTTCGTGCAACCTTTAGTTGCATGAACATGTTTTGGGGGGCTTTTGACACAATATTTTTTCTCATTGCTTGCTCAAATTTGCTCAAATTCGTGTGGTTCAAACTTTTTCCTCCTTATTTAGTTATAATCGGCCCCTTGAAGCAGCAACTCGGTTTGTGTGGGTTCCCAAGATCTAAGAAAAGAATCAACTTTTGCACAACAAAAAACATCAAAAAGCCTGCCAAAATTCTTTTTGCCTATTAAGAATTGTCAAACGAGTTGCTCATTATCCGACTCTTTTTTGCCATCTATTTGGCAAAGATGTTACTCTCTATGACATAAAAAATGCCAGAGGATGCCAAGGTGTTAGAAAACTTGCTCTGGGTCTGAAACTAAGGTAAAAACATATAATTTTTGCTCAATTGCAATAGAACCAAAATTTGTGTTGCAGCTTTTTTGCTTAAACTTTTTTATATTTTCAGATTCTGCCAAGATCTACAAAACTTTGTTGTGGTTCTGGAACAAAAGTAATAAAGAGAGTTGGTTTTTGCCCACTACAATACAACCAATTTTATTTTTGCATTGTTTTGGGTGCTCTCTACGTGTAATTTGACCATTTTGAAAAAAATGGAGATCACTTGAAAACCACTCAAGTTCTTTCCGAAATGTTGGAAATGCTAGTTTGGTTCTTCGGAAATTGAAGATCTTCCGTGGATTTTTTGGAAATCCAAGATCTGGGGTGGACTAGGTGTGGATGATGTTAGTCTTCGTACTGAGTAATCTATTCTCAGAAAAGAAGCAATTACTGAGCAGTTTCTCTCTATTGGAGAAGCAGGAATATAGTCCAGCTTGCCTTGAACAACAAGTGTCCAAAGTTTGATAAATTCTTTTTGCTTATTAAGAATTGTCAAAATCTGGCTTCGAGAAACCCGATTTAACCATATACAGTCATCTAGTTTCTTACAGCCTTGACGTTAACTTTTGATGTAAAATTTATGCTTGCTAAGCTCTGTTGGTCGTGCAAGACTCGTGTACTGTTTACGTCAACTTCAGAACAATTTGTGTTCATGCAAAAAAGAGTCCACTCCCAAATCTGCATCAAAAATGAGCCGAGGTTAAAATTTTAAGTGGAAGGAGATTCAGACAATGTCAGGTTTTTCTCATGAATGCTTCGGACGCTTAGCAGTTACTGTATATTGATGAGGGACACAGGTAAGTCAAGCATGTCTTGTTTTAAAACATATGGCAGTTAACCAATTACAAGCAAAACAAAAATCACAGCCATTGCGTATAACGAATATATAAGTTTAAATGCTGTCAAACGAAGTTTGTAGCAATTATTTTAATCCTGTTGGTCTTTTTATGCAATTTTCACTGGACCGATTTTTCGTCTGACACATCAGATTTTTTGTCCTTAGAAACGGTATAAAGAGCTAGCGTCCAATGAGCATTCAGTTCGCTCAGTGCCTTTCAGCTCAATAGTCTCCAAGTATGCGATTCACAGAAAGTTTGGACACTTAGGCTTATGGTGTGAAGGGCGGTTTTTCGAAATTGCAGCTACCTTAATCCAGTATCAAGCGTAAATCGGTAAACTCCTTTTGCTTTTTCTGTTCCTTTTAGTTTGCTTAACCACAATCATGTCACCATTTTGAATAGTCTATCATCGAACGTTTTTAGTATATGCCCTAATATTCCCATCCTTGTTTTTTAAATTATCAGGCGCATTGACTACAGTGAGCTCAAAGTTGCAAAGTCGCTTGAAATGTTCGCTTGAAAAGAACTCTAAATGTTCGCTTGAAAAGAACAATCTTTCTTTGCTGTTGCAGTCTTATCGCACAAGATTCCAATTTGAGTGTTATCTTTGATTTAATTTGCTTTTTACTTTATTAATTTTTTTCTATTGTTATCACTCGGCAATGGAGATGGAGGCCACATCATCATCAACGTCCAAACCCATAGCTTCCGAGGTTGTCGTGAGTAGTATTCAAGACACAGAAGTAAGTGTATTGAAAAAAGAAATCGAACTCTTGAAAGCAAAAAATAACTTACCGGACGAAGGAATTAGGGAACTGAAAGCAAAGAAAAAAAATATTAATGATCGCCTACGAGCCCAAGAGAGATACACGCGCAAAGACTCGTTACTAATCGTTAATCCGCCCTTCGATGCTCGACAAGTTTGTAATGTAACGCACGAAACTTTAAAATTTTTTTGAGAAATTCTTGGGGGTCGAAATTACTGAGGACAGTATCAAAGCGTGTCACATTTTTCCCAATTCCGGAAACGAGTTTCAACTGCCAACAGTAATTTGCAAATTTATTTATTTTGCCGACAAACAAAGTTTCTATGAAAAAAGAAAACGACTCAGAAAAACAAAAAACAGGATAAACAACAAATTCATCTATCTAAACGAGCCGCTACCAGAATATAAAGCTCAGATCAAAAACGAAGCAAACAAACGAAGCATGATTACTGCAACACACAATTGTGCAGTTTCGGTTTTAGTTGAAAATGGTAGAGAAAAAGCAAAATTCGTGAAAATTAACGAGATAGAAGATTTGGACTCAATCGATGCTATAAAACGAAAAAAACATTTCGAAATATCTTCTACTGACGACGTTATCAACTCAGCTGCATACAAACGATTTAATATTCAAAAGGAATAGAACAAACGACATCTCACAAACTCAGTAACTGTAATAAAAAGCTAAAACATAACTCAATTATTTTTGTTTGGTTTCTTTAAGGTGTATAATATGAGCACAACTCAAGATTTAGGGTAGAAACCTATCGCAAGCTTTAGGTGCGTAACGTTTTGATCACGCTTTTTAAACCTTTTTTTGGTCATTTCTTAAGTTTTTTTTAAATTTCATAAAGTCAGCTTATATATGTATAAGATAATCTAAAATTCAACTAAAAATCTTTAAAAATTGTTTCAGCCCTCTGCCTGTGATTTCCGCAGGCGGCGGCCTGTCGGTTGTGATTTACGCAACCATGCAGACAGGGCGCAGGAGAGCAATGAAACAGAATGTTTTGATTTGTTGCTGGTGATTTCCGCAAGCAACAAATAAAAAAAAACAATTAAGCACTGTTATATCAAAATAAATGGTAGTTTTATACAAGAAAAAAAACCAGACTGCAGTGGCAGGGAATTGATAATGAAAAGTGTCTCTATGTCAACAATGACAAGTAAAAGAAACTGTAATCCTGTACAGTTCCAATTTGTTCTTCAAAACTTTCGCTCCGTGTCTAAGAACCTTGTCGAATTTGAAGTTTACAAAAATAGCATGTCTCAGAAACCTGAAGTAGTTTGCCTTACTGAGACTTGGTTAAATCCTAGCTACAACAATAACTGTTTTTCTTTGAATGGTTATCAAACAATTATAGCCAGCAATCGTAAAAAAAGAGGTGGAGGTGTTGCATTCTTCTTGAAAAATAACATAAATTGTCAGATAGTTCAAAAATTGGAAACGAATTCCGTTCAACTACTAACAGTCGCCATCAAAACCATAAAAGAAGAAATCTGGTTCTCATGTACTTACATGCCACCAAATTGCACTAATGAAGCCAATTTCTTGACGGTTGAAAGATATCTCGACAGCCTAATGGTTCACCCAGAAACAAAACACGTACTTTGTGGGAATTTTAATGATAACTTTTCAATAAACAGCAAAAAAGCCGAAAGCTTAAAAAGCCTTTTAGCCGGAAACGGTCTCAGTATATCAAACAATAACGACCCAACGAGGTTATCAAATGGCAGAGGAACGCTCATTGACGCAATATTTTCTAACTTTTTTATAGAAACAAAAGTTAAATCAACCAGTATAACAGATCTTCACACGGTAGAAGGGTCCTTTGACCTCAATGGCAGTCCAGAAAAGTATTATAAAGCTCTAAAAAGCCGCAATTGGCATAACCTAGACAATCCAATTACAAGAGAAAGACTCGAAAACGATCTCAGGTATCAATTTGAGGTCCACAGAAGTAGTTTAGAACTCTTACCAATTGACAAAGCCTTCAAAAATTTTCACGAATTGCTCACTGAAGCATTAAACAGTCACCTTCCTGAAAAAAATCGTACACAAAAAAAGAACAAAAATTGGATTGATAATGAGGTCAAAAACTTAGCGACAAAAAAACGTAGTCTTAAGAAACTGGCAGATACAACTGGAAGTCCTCAAATTCACGAAAATTTTCAAAAAACTTGTAAAAACATTAAAACTCTCATCAGATATAAAAACAAACTTTTTATCAAAGAATCTGCTTAAAACCAATTCGGTAAAAAACAAATTTTTTTTGAGCTTTACAGATCTTTTTAGCCGGCAATTCAGACACCTCTAAAATTTTCTGCTCGCAAAATAAAGTAGAAGAGTTTAACGAGTTCTTCTCAAACATTGGGAAAAAATTGAATGCAGAATTTTTAACAAGAAGTGCCGTTACGATAGAAAACCAGAGTCAAAATATGTTTCTAATATCGATATCTGAAAATGACGTAATGTACGCTATCAACAACTTTAAAAACAAATTTAGCCTTGATTGCTATAACTTGAACTATTTTTTCATTAAAAAAGTTTCTGACTGTTTAGCAGTTCCTTTACAACTCTTGTTTGACAGATGCATAGAACTTGGTTAATACCCAGAGAGTTTGAGAATAGCAAAATTTATACCGTTCTTCAGAAATGGAAATAAAGATGACCCATCAAATTTCAGGCCCATCTCGTTGCTACCAATTATAGGGAAAGTCTTTGAGCGGATTATATTCGATCGAATTCAAAACTACCTAAACGTTTTCGAAATTCTCTCAGATTCACAATTTGGCTTCAGGCACGGGAAGAGCACAGTTGATGCCATTGCAACCTTAATACAGGAAATAAGATCAAATCTCCACAACAACAGTGGAAAAACCAAATGCACCTTTCTAGACTTAAAGAAAGCTTTTGATACTGTCGATCACAACATTCTACTGCAAAAGTGTTAGAAATATGGTCTGCGTGGTCCAATATACAACATTTTAAAATCATATTTGTCCAAACGAATGCAATATACTTAAATTGGAGATAAAAAGTCCAAACTGAATCTTATAGAACTAGGCGTGCCACAAGGATCAATTCTCGGCCCTCTTTTGTTTATTATCTACATGAATGACTTAAGTTTGTCCCAGAAAAAATCAAATATTATTTTATACGCCGATGACATTGTTGTGAAGAGCAGAAGTTCTGCATCGAATATTGACGATGATCACGACAGAGCACTAGATAAGGTCAATGATTGGCTCATAAACAATAAACTAACACTGAACAAGGAAAAAACAAAAAGCATGCTTTTTGTAAAGAAAAATCAAAATTTGTTGTGTCAAGAACATTCATAAAAAACACTAAAATTGAAGAAAAACAAAGTTTCAAATACCTGGGCATCACGATAGATAATGATCTACGTTTCTCAAAGCACTCAAAGCATGTGGTCACAAAACTTTTGTCGAACTGTTCTATTTTTTATAAACTAAGAAAAGTTTTGAGAGAATCACAGATGATAAAAGCGTTTAGAACATACATACAGCCAATAGTACAATACGGAGTCCTGATATACGGGTCAACAACAATCACAACTATTAGGGAAATAGACAAAGTTGTCAAACGTATCGTGCTGCTAATTTTTCATCGAAAAAAGTTTGAAAGCACTTACGAAGAAAGAGTAAAACATAGGATCTATTTAGCCTCGGAGTTACATGCCTATGAGGTACTTAAGCAAACACTAAAAAACATAAGGGGACAATGTAATATTTCACCAATTCCAAAGGGTTTCTCAATGCAAAATTTCCTTAAAAAAAGCAAGCGGTTGATTAAAAACAAAATAACTCAAGGTAGAAATCTATTTCACAGTTTTTCAATAATAGTTAGGATAAAGCGGGTCTTAAGAATGCTTCTAGGTTACGATGATGAAATAATAGAAAAGATTGAAAGCTTGTCTACTGCCGAAACAAAAAATTTCTGTCATCAATTTCTTGATAATTATATTTTGGGTAATGAGGACATAGTCAGACTGTTGTATGAGTTTTAATATCACAACTCATAGGCGTTCCATAACCAGAATAATGTTTTTCACTAGGTTTAATGGTACCTTGAAAAATAGTGCTTCCTTTTTTTTTTCTTTCTACATTTTGAATCACTTTGATCCAGATAAACTGAACGAGACACTTGAGAACGGGCCATCGGCCCAATAAGGCTCTCCCACAGTCAAATATGTGATTGTATTTGTACAGGTAATTGTGAAAAGCTACTTATTGACTGATGGAAACAAATTATTATTATATTATTGACGACATTTTTATTTCATTCCGAACGTCAAATGTGTTCCTATTCCTTTTCCTGCAGGTGAAATTATCTCCTTGGCCTCCACTTATGTCGGTAAAAATGGTCCAGAGTTCCATTTTTTGTAGATCATTCATTTCCTATGTCGTTTACCCACGTATATTGCACCTGCATAACATAATATTTTTCAATATTGCTTTTACTTCTCCGGCTTGTGTTCTTTTTGTGTGACCGGAATGCTTTAGTTGTCTCATGAACCTGCTCCTGAACTCATTTCTTCGTTTATGCGTTTCGTCTCTTCTTTTTCTTCCAGCCTTCAAGAGATGTTTCTTCTTATGGCACTAGATTTACCATGTGTTGTTTTTCTCCTTTTTGGTCCTTTAAAAAAATTGCCGAAAAACGAACAGACAAACAACAAAATTTATGAATTCAATGAAAAACTGCGAGAGTATGTTACACAAGAAAACACTGAAAAAATCAAAATACTTCCTGTGTGCAACATGTTGAGTCAAATGGCAAATTACAACGCTCTCTTTTACGATGACATACATTTTAATTTTCAGCAGGGAATTCCGTTTATTAAAAACGCAGTTTTAAGTCATTTTCTTTTAACTTCTTGTAATCTTGTTCGATTACAACCTTTGCAATATTCTCAAAGTGCATACGTGAGTAGGGCTAACACTTACAAACCATGGAGACAAACATATCGTTATACAAATGGATTTTAGCTGCAGTTTCTGTTGTTTTTAAGCTATTTTGCAACGTGTAATGACTTATAATCAGATATAACCAAAAATGGCAGGTATTCGACTCATAGTTATACTATGTGTACTACTCAAATCCTCCGATAGTATTTCAGAATGTTTTTACAGTCTTCCTTATGCATCTCGAATACCTTCATTCAAAGGAATCTGTAACAGCAAACAATGTGCTTCACCATCCAAATTCAACTTTTCCTTTTTCTTGGTTGTTATATGGTATCTTCTACTAAAAAGTGGTGATATCGAAATAAACCCTGGACCAGTTCTGCCATATGCACTTATGATGAAAAAGTTAAAATTATTTGATTCCAGAATAAAAATTCTACATCAAAACGCCAGAAGTTTAGCAGGACAACATCTGCTGTTGAAAAAACTCATTCAAGACATTGGTTACAACTGCATATATGCGTTTAGTGAAACATGGTTGTCACAAAACCATCCGGAAGAATTTTGGCATATAGATAAGCAGAACTTTGACTGTTTTCGAAAAGATCGCATCCAAACAACAAAAACAAAAGGTGGTGGTATTATCATGTACATTCCAAAATTATTAAAACCTCGTCTCCGCGATGATCTCAACTGCTTTCCGGATACAATTTTTGAAAATTTATGGGTTGAGTTGAGCATACAAAAAAAGAAATGCGTTTTGAATTTATCATACTGTCCGGAAAAAAAACTTGTTAAGATGTTTTTGGAAAAATTGGTCCTGGGAATTGATCTTGCTATGGCTGAAGGAAAATCTGTCATACTTGCTGGAGACTACAATTTAAACTATTTTGCAAAGCGCGACAGAAGTCTGCTGCAATCTGTAATTTCTCCATATGACCTTAAACCAACGAATAATGACACAGCTACAAGAATGATTAACTCTTCTTCAACACTTATCGATTATATCATAACAGACGATTTCGAAACTGGCATAGTAGCGGATACGATTTTGAAAACTGATCATTTTGCAACAATCACAGTTCTTAAATCTTTGATGCTAAAATCAAAAACTACAAAGAAAAAGTTTTTTGACAAAAAAAAATATTCAGCCATAGCATTCCAAAATTTTATTAAAAATTCAGACTGGAGACACTTTTACGGTGCAGTGACAGGAGATATGATGTTATTAGAATTTCAAAGAATTATTGAAAGAGCATTAGCACTACATGCTCCAATTAAAACCTGTTATATTAGAACAGATAAACCAAAATTCTTGCTTCAAGAAAAATGGTTATGTGAGGAAACAAAAAGACAGTTTCCAAGAATTAGCGATGATGAAACTAAAAATGATTTAATCCGTCAAAAAGAAAAACAACTTCTTTCAAGTTTTATGGAGTTAAACAGTGAAAAAGCCAGATGGAAATTCATTCAAGATCTTCGTAATAAAGAAAAGACTCAAGCAAGAATTCAATCTTTATTAAACAGTTTTTGTGATAAGATAACAAAGCCCATGGAAATCGCAAATCTTCTAAATTACAGATTTTCGACTCTAGGAGAGTTTATTGGCTTGCAACAAACAAACAACATTCCTCCTAAAACTGCTCCGAGAAAGTGTTTCAATTTCCGATATATAACAACCAGGGAAACAAATGTGCTCATAGATTCTTTGAATACAAGTAAACCAGTCGGTCCTTCAAAAATACCAGCTTGGGCAATAAAAGATGCTAAAGCAGCGCTAGCGGAACCACTATGTTATCTCATTAATCAATTCATTACAGAAGGAAAATTTCCAGAAGATCTTAAAAAAGCTTGTGTAACTCCACTCTTCAAAAAAGGGAATCCCGAAGACCCACTCAATTATAGACCTATTTCTGTCACTTCTGCTTTGTCAAAAATTTTTGAAAAGGCGTTCAGTTCACAAATCACAAGTTTCCTCGAAAGGGAGCAATTATTGTCGGCTAGTCAATTTGGTTATAGAAAACAAATTTCAACAATTGATGCTATCCTGAAATCGACAGAACAAATAAGATTAGAACTCAACAAGAAAAAAAATGTTACAGGGGCGTTTTTAGATCTTTCAAAGGCTTTTGATTCTATAAACCACAAAATACTGTTACGGAGACTAGAAAATATAGGTTTCGACGAACATGCTACCAATTTAGTAGAGAATTATTTGAGTAAAAGAACGCAAAGAGTTGTTCTGAATGGAATTGAATCGGACTGGATAAATTTGAAGAGAGGAGTTCCACAAGGTACTATTTTAGGACCTCTATTATTTAACATTTACGTCAACGATTTAGCAAAGATTGTTGAAGAGGATTGCACGGTTGTACAGTACGCAGACGACACTTTTCTTTTTACATCCGACACTGATGAAATATCGGCAAAAACAAAACTTGAACATAACATCTCAAAAATTATTGATTTTTTTGCAAAGTCCCAGTTAGTAGTGAACAAACAAAAAACAGAATATATTGTGTTCAGCACCAGGAAGAGGTTAACAAATACTGTTCTGAATGTTGACAATGAAAGAATAGCAGAATCAAATAGTGTGAAGTATCTTGGCGTAATTATAGACAGCAAACTAAAATTTGATGGAGAAGTGAAAAAGATTCTTCAGAGAATGGCTTGTGGAATAAAAGTTTTGAATACACTAAGTAAAAGTTTACCACAGAAAACGAAAGTCTTATTACTTAATGCAATAGTAATAAGTCATCTACATTATTCCGCTCTAATTCTGATAGGGTTGCAAAAGTCATTACTCACAACTTTAGAAAAACAATTGAATTGGGGAATAAAATCCATTTTTAATAGGAGAAAATACGATCGGTCTACAGATCTCAAACTTCGCAACAAAATACTACCAGTTTCTTTTCTCTTGAAATATCGTTGCTCAACATATTTTATTCGCTTACTCAGCAACGATCTTCCAGCGTATAAAATTGAACCTCTCTCTACCATGAGAATAAAACAACATGACAGGTCAAAAAAAGTAACTTTCGATATAAGAAAGAACAATAAGTTTTTAACTGATTCTTTTATTGCACAAGCCATTCCAATTTATAATAGTCTGCCTTCTAATATTAGACTGAAAACAACATCGAAAGCTTCCTTAAAAAAACAACTGAAAGAATATTTTTGGAAAGAATTTTTGAAGGACCCAAAAGTAACTGATATTAAAGATGATATTGAGAGCATTAGATTTAAATTTTAATTTTTAATCTTCACGATGTACATATAAAATTGTGAGAACATTTTATGTTCGCATTTTAGGCCATTTTTTAATAATGTAAGGTCAAATTTTTAGTTAAGTAATTTAATCATTTTATAATTTTACATAATGTTATATTCTTAACTTTACATTGCCTCTTTTACCATTTGCTTTTTATACTTATGTGTACCAGAGGAAATTAACAATGTTCTTTTTTTTTTTAACCCTCGGATAATTAGCCCTGAGAGACGTTTTAGTTTTGTCTTTTATTAGATTTTTAGGTTCGATTAAATTTTTTGTCTTCGTGTTTTTTGTTTTTTTTTTGTTGTGTCGGCCGTTGACCTCCTTTGTCTGAACTCATCATGTATCGTTGTTTTTTTTTCCAACCCCACAGACTTTCAGTTAGACTTGTTGTCATGATTTTGCAGACCACTGGTGCCAAACATAGGCCTCGCAAGGTATTTGGGTTCTCTTTGTGGTGTCTTTAAATCAATTTTTGTGAGGCATTGTCGATCTCTAAACGGATGGATCGAACTTATTTGTTTACGACGCTCACATTTTTTCGAACGCTTCAGATCCATTGTTTCATCCAAATGCTGGCTTTGCAAGGCAATTTTTTTAGTCTTTTTTCACTCTAACATTTTGTCTTTCTTTTTAGGGATGGAATTGCAGCTACATGCTATTTTATGGCTGTCTTCCTTGTTTTTATGGCGAGCTCGTTTTTCATTATTTTTAAAAATCTTTAACGCCAGTTCGTTTTCTTAGCTGTGCTTTGTTTCTTGAAAATTTCCTTTTCGTAGCTCAAGTTGCTTTGAAATTGGATACGGCGCAATCTTTTCGTCAATATCTTGCCGTCATTCCTCACATTCGGTTCAAAGAGTTTCCCACCATTCGTGTTTTCCACATCTTATTTTTGTCTCGTACAGGTGGTTCGTACTTTTTTCAATGTTCTTTCGCTCTCAGACTCTGTTCTTCAATTCTTGTCTCATTTCTTCTTCTGACCATATCTAAAGATTTTGTAATTTTACTCGCTAGCTTCCTCGTCATTTCCAAGAACCCATTGGCTTTTTAAAAATTATTTGCGTTCGTTATGCGAGAACTATTTAGAACTTTGCATTACTCCAATTGATTCTCCTTTTTTGAGGGTTTGTTCAGTTATTCTCTCTTGCTTTGTTGCAGTAAACTTTTGAACTTTTCTTTAGTTGTGCTAAATTCCTATGGATAATTTTGCGTCTGTGACCTCGAGATCAATCCTCTCGTATCACTCCTGCTGTTTTTTTTTACAAAAATCAGCTGTCAAGTAGCTGAAAAACAGTCCAACCCATACCAATTTTCAGATCTCGGGTGTCACCACGTTCTTCATCTTTGTTTCTTCCAGAAATAGGGAACCGTTAAGTCCACGTTGTCAATTGTGCAGCTTCCAAAATATTGTTTCCTGCATTTGAGTTCATTTGTTGACCAAATCTACTCAATGCCCTCTCTCTCATTTCCAAAATAGTGTCCTTGATTCAATTTCTTTGGGTCCTCTTTTTTCTTTGCTTGATGTTGATTTTGGAAAAACGGTCCCAATACATGTAAGTCCAAATTCTGAAAATAAATAAAAAACATTATCAACCTGGTCAGAAAAATTATTGCCATCATTTTTATTGGTCCAAGCTAGAAGACGACGCGATAGGCACAATTAGTTCAGAACCTACAAAAATTGTAAAAAAGAGCCCAGATTCGAAAAAAAGAATTTCTAATGACTTGAAAACAAAAAATAGGATCTATTATGTTTGGCCCTATCGTTTTTCATGACTCCAGTTTCAAACGATGTGTTTTATATAGCACGTTACTAAGTAAAAATACAGCACGTGCGCCTCGGGGCCGTAACAGTTTTATGCCAACTAAGCTAGATAATCGAAACTATTCAAAAAAATGTTATGAATAAATCATTTTTCGCGAGTGCTTGCTTTCTCCTGAAATCTAATTAGCCTAGAGAAGTCAAAAAGATGACAAGCATGAAGACAAATCAATCGTAACAATAATCTGTACAAACAATTAAAAGAACATTAGTATTATTTTCTACAATTTTTTTTTCAAAAAATAGTTTTGTCAAAGTTTTCTGGTCCAAATGTGTGTTTTAAAAAAGTACAACTTTTGCGATCAAATACAAATTTTGGATAAAACCAGTTACACAAAGTAAACGACACAGAAAAATGGCGCTTTTCAATTTGTATCAATGTATTGAAAAAAAATTAGGAGCACAACTGGAATTTGAGCTCGGTAGTTGCTTTAAACAATCCGTTTTTAACAACCAGATAGCTGCTTTTACAAAAACAATTGAGTAACGAAGTAAATAAGTAACAGCAAATGAAGGCAGGGATCGACAATAAGAAATATTTGAAGTCAAATTGTTCCATGGTAGAAAAAGGTGGTAGAAGCTCTAAACCAGAACTCTTGGGCAAAATCAAATAATTTTCTCTATTGCGAGAAAATTAGACCTATAATTTTTGATATTGAAGGACAGAACATCAAAAACAACTAAAATTAGGACAGGAATAAAATATCGGAAAACTTTTTTATTAAACAAGTGATGTCGAAATTGCTCATTCAAATTTATTTAAATTTTAATTGATGAGTATCAACCTAATCTGTATCATTAGACAATTCTCTAGACCTGTCATAAATAAAACTAGATGGTTTAGCGACACAACAGCTATGAAAGCAGGCAAAATCCAAAACAGTTCTCATTTTTTTCAAATCAATTTGCATCATAGCCTTTAAAACAGTTAAAAATGTATGGAAGGAATAAATTATGTTCAAAATTTAAAATTAGGTATCAAATTATGACTTACTGGTTGGTGAAGGAGATTTTGACTTAGTAAGAATAAGTTATAAACGCATAAAACAACTACAAAAGACGGGAATAATCCAGACATTCATTTGCATTTTTTTGGAAACAAATGGTGTCAAATTAATTAACACGGGTAGATTAGAGTTCACAAGAGGCATGGGCCTCCGACTAGGGACACCCGATTTGGGATGTTTTTCCGCCCTTAAAGATTCTATTGACCGCGTGCTAGTTATTTCTGGGCCCGAAGTAGACCAACCAACTCTGTCTTTTAAGGAAAACTGAAGAGAACAACTTCAATTGAAACAGCTTTATAGAGACCAAGTGATGGAGTCAGTTATGTATATATTATGTATAAGAAATGTAGAGACGATCTATAACTAAAGGGTGCCAGATATCTGAAATTTAATAGAGAGTTAGAGAGTTCAATAAAAAGATGTCTGCTGCATCCATGCGGGGTAAAATCCTGCAAGATATCAATCCGCGCAAAAAAAATAAATCAGGGTACTAATGATTCAGAACACACTTTTGAATCAAACTACTAGGGTGAAGTTGTCAGTGAGACAATTGCAAACTTTGTGCACGTGATTGATTGTGCACGCGACAGTTATCCACAGTCATGAGCCTGTTACTGGGTTTTCAGACCAGTAAAGTCCTGTGGGTCCCAGTTGTCGAATTAATTAATGTTTTACAAGCTTACCTTCAGGTATACCTTCTCTTAGCCACTACGAGCTAGTTTAT
>NC_134481.1:35416211-35436708 GCF_964194025.1 Convolutriloba macropyga | reverse complement strand
CTTGGAATACAAAATTAGTTTCCCAGAAATTCAGTGCTAATTTGTTTTTTAGGAAGTTTTTTATAAACCAAGGCAAAAGACTAAAAGGTTTTTATTGGAGTTCAATATTCTGCCAATAGTTTGAGACCATATGCAAGTGATGGTTTTATATTTTGAAGGTTTTCGCTTGTGAGGGTATTACAGAAAGAAGATTTATAACTATAACTGTTTGATATTTTTCGTACAACAAGATCAAATTTTGCCCATTCATCGACAGTCCTTCAGATTTTGTCTGTTCTTTTTGCATCCGGACAATGTAACTTTGAAAGCAAAACGCGCACTCGAACGTTCATGGTCGGTGTGAACATACCAAACTTAAATTTGGCGCTTCAATTATGAAGAGATTTGTCATTATACTATCAGCACAATCAATTTAAAAGGATAGAAAACTATCACAAACGGATGATTATCAAACTTCACAATGGGATCCAGTTCTTCAGAAATTTGTGTATAAAACAATAGATCACTATATTAGAAAATGATTGTGTGAACTGAGATCCCATTCTATATAGATTGTCTCAGCACAATTTGCCCGTCAAAAATACCAATAAAATTCAAGATAGATCTAACAGAAATATTTTCTCATCAAAACTTATGAAAAACAATATTTTTCATTTAAAAAATTTGACTGCATTGATGGTGCAAAAGATCATTTGATAAAACAGCAAAAGATAGCATAGATTAAACGTTTTCGGGATCTATCAAATTTGTACATTAAAGTTAATGAAAAGATACAACTAAAGGAAAATAAATTCAATTTTAGATTACCGAGCACTCTTTCAGATTTCACTAACGGACTCTAACCATAAAGCTTAGATCTGCTCAGAATTTCAAACAGAATTTTTTCCAGTAATAGATTATTATTTTTTTACAGAATAAAGGCAAGCGGATGAAAAATTCTCATTGTAATAAAAGGATGATATAAGATGTCATGAAAATCATAATGTATCTACTAGTGCCATAATCAGAATTGTTCCCGGTAAGACTATAATGAAATCATATGTGATCATAGTGTGACTGGTGCAACTAAACCGTGTATTTTTTGTTCCCAGATATTTTTTCCATATATTTCCATTTTTTTCATATAAAATAAAAATTTATTTCTAGTTTCGTGTCCACTTTTTGATCACATCCTAAAATCTTTCAACTTGGGTACTTTCATTATAAAATTACTGATTTTGTTTCAACAATTAAAACTTAAACAATTTTATATCGCTTGCTGATTTTGTGTTTTGGGAGCCTTAAAAACATTCAAAATTAAAGAGAATTAAACAAACCGAAAAGTCGAAAAATTTTCACAGATAAAAATAGATTAAGCACAATAACTTTCACTTTTTGAAATATCATTTAAGCTAGGCGAGAGAAATTCACGTACAACCATTAACAATCAAGTTTAATACAACAGCAGTTTCAAGAGTTTGTGAATTTAAGATTGAATTTGGGAAGCTGACTCTAAACTGTACAATGTTACTGGGGTACGAAACCATTTTAAACACCGTGGAGGGTTTTTACTGGTTTTTTTCCTGATTGCTATTACTTGTCGTTGGGTACTTCTGGCTAGCCGCGTTTGCAGTTGTTATTGGACATTGTTAGGCATGAAGGTAAGTTTGGACAGAGAAAGTGAAGAAATAAAGAGCAGGTAAATAAAAGAGAAAGAAAAGAAATAAAAAGAAATTGAATTAAGCTAGAATTGGAAGAAGGGCTGAGCATCAATCAGCTGTGTCTGTTTACTCGAGACAGCTGCGGCGCATTGGGGATTGAACTCCCACTGTGTTTTCCATGTCGTGTACTGATGTGTTGCGCCAATATAAACACGTTTGTGTTAGAGAACTGCGTTAAAGGTACAATTATCGTTCGATTTTTGTGGTTTATGAATATGTCTCGAGTTTTGAAATGAATTTGATATGCATAATTGAGATACTCCAAAATCATTGATTCTAAAGTTTGCCGGTTTTCACTTGTCTCGTATCTTATACAAATGCTTGGTTTTCACGCTTGAGGAGAATATCAAAGTGTCTGCACGCATTACTCCCGAAAGTCCTCACGGTATGATTCGGGTGATTCCTCTCGAAAGCTTCGGCGATGGAGCCAAGGATCCTCGGAAGATTGCCCGAAAGAAGCTTCCTCTGTTTGAGGGTTTGTTACCGGATGGACTGTCGGAGGCTTATAGAGCTTGGAAGCGTCAGAAGCGTGTTTTAAAGCCTAGGAAACGGCGGGCGACTTCTGATTCGAAAGGATGGAAGACGCTTCCTGACTCTAGGTTTGATCCTGACTTTGATCCGAAGGATCCCTTGGGTCTCAGTCTGTGATCTCTGATTTTTAAATCAGTAAATCACAAGAATATCTTTGATTTTCAGGTAGCCTAACCAATCAGAAGGTCTAATGTGCTTTTACAGTTGTTCATTGGACATTGCCTTTTCTGTTCTATAAGGCGTAAAATTGGTTCAATTTTGTTCTTTTTTGCGCGCTTGATGTAGTCTTTTGCCAGTTGTATCTGAATGCTTCTTATAAATGGTGAGTTAGATTCTTCATGTAATTTTTTCACACTATGCCATCGAGGTTTACTTAAACAAATTCTTAGTGCTCTGTTTTGCGCTTTTTGCATAATAAAAATAACCGTTTGCAGTTGGTTGAGCCAGCAAACGTTCGCATATAGAAATAAAGGCCGGATCCAGGTCTTGTACAGCAGAAGCAAACTTTCCTGCTCAATATTGAAGTTGCTTAGACGCCACAGCTGGAAAATTCGCTTGTTTGCTCTGGTTACGATGTTTTTACAATGTTCATTCCAATTTAGGCGTGGCGTCATTGTTATTCTTAGGAACTTGATGGTTTTCGCTTCTTCAATTTGTCTTCCGTTGATGTTTAGGCTGAGACTTGTTTGTTTCTTCGAAGGATTTCTGAATAGCATGTATTTTGTTTTGGTGGGATTTATTTTGATTTTCAGCCTATCACAGCACTTTATGAGTAGTTGAGTGAAACTTGGAGTTTGCTTTGCATTAACTGACTGGACTTTGACCTGTAAAATAATGCAAAATCATCTGCAAATTGAGAAATTTCTGCTGGAGTTTCTGGAATAATAGAAACATGAATTAACAATAATATGGGCGCCACAAAGCTACCCTGAGGGAATCCGGTTGTTGGTGAGAATGTCTCGCTTCTCGTATTGTTGATTTCTACGTAAAGGTTTCTGTGTGATAGGAAAGAATTCAGCCATTTTATGACTTTCGTCTGTATTCTGATTTTGTTAAGTTTGTCAATCAACCCCAATCTGCAGACTGCATCAAAAACTTTTTCTACATCGAGGCAGACAAGTCCCAACTTTTCTGACCACTGGTATGCTTCACTTATATACTGAGTCAAAACAAGGAGATTACCGGTTGTGCATCTGTTTGCTCTGTATGCACATTGTTGTGGTCCAAAGACTTTGTTTGCTTCACAGTGGTCTAGGATGATATTTTTAACAACAGGTTCACAGACCTTTGCAATGCAATTGGTAAGGCTGATTGGTCTGTAATTTTCTGCTTTCTTCCTGTCATTTTGAGGTTTTGGAAGCATTGTTACTTGTGAATCTTTCCACTCAAATCTCATTTAGGCTAGGCACCCAAAGTTAATTTTTCTACTATGTCTTGTGGCTATTTGCTATCAACTAATGACAGGTTAACTCCGAACTATAAATCCGGTCTTAAATTGCAAACAACATTTTATTATCTTACCGTCCTCTTTTTGATGCTTTCGTGAATTAAAGCATTCTTTCGTAAATTTTCTCGTTGCTTCTGTTATAGAAAGAATAATTTAATGCTGTAAAAAATCGAATTAATTTATTTCTAAATTATTTGGCAAATTGTTATTTACGAACTTTTGTTAACAATATTAAAGAAAAATTCAACAGTTGACAACACACAATTAACTGAATTAAAATTCATTTCAAGGCATTAATTTTTATACGAAAGACAAAAGCTACATGTTTTGCGATCTTTGATTTTGTGCGTGGCATGTTTTGATTCGGTAATTTTCAATTTCGACAAAAATTGGACGTCCTTGACGTCATTTGAAAATGAAAATCAGATGCTTTTGAGAAACAATGCAAGAAACTATATTTTATTTTCGGACTGCAAAAAATGTACAAGAATTTACAGTTTCGAACACAAGGATTTAAGATGAAAGCATTTCGATTTTTTTCACTTTCTCTGACTTTTGATCTCCAAGTTGACTATTACGCAGCAAATTGTACACTTTTCCCGCGCAATTTTTTAAATTTGCCACTGTTTCCCCGGGATATTTGTCGACAACGATACACTTCGACATAAATGAAAGAAAGCTTAATATGTCTGCTTTGGTGGAGGTCAAGCAAGCCGATAGGCAAGCAAGCCGAATTTTGAAAAAGAAGTCAAGTAAGCCGAAAAATTTTGGGATACCGGTATTCTAAGTAGCCCCGGGCGGGCCGGTGGACGCGCTTCACGGCCCGCGATAACCGGCCTGCGATTTCCGGATTACATCCCACAGCGGATGAGAGGCATGGCCATGGGCAGCGGTCCGCTGAAGCCCGTACTCACTAGATATCTAAAAATTGACGTATTTTTGTTTCTTTGGTGCATTGGAATACATTATGCACTATAATACTACGCGCAGTATTGATTGTAATGGCGAACAATGTATTGTTTCTGATAGATTGCAGAACTATTACATAACTTTCGGCTTGCTTTTCTGTCGGCTTACTTTTACTTCGGCATCCTTTGCTTTCGCTATCTGCTTTAATGACTTTTTTCTATTTTTAAAGCATATGGTGTCATATCGCTTTTCGCTCGTTTTGCCATACAATTTCCGGAAATTCTCTAATTTGTAAAAAAACAATATGTTTCTATTGTTATATCCTCTCTTGGTGTTTAGCCGCTCGCAAAAACACCGCATGGCTGTGTTGAGTTCTCTTACGATTTACAACCTGGAAATAGTTAGAAACTGCCGCTCAAGTCAGTGGTTTAATCAATTAAACTTTGAAATCAAATTTCGAGCTATGAAAGAAATTTTTACTTTTCGTAGTTAAAGGAAACTTGAAAAACCTTTCAATGTCATGCAAGATGTTGATTGTTTTTGCAAAACTTTAAATTCCTTAACCAATGTGTAGCAAATTTTTACATGAGCATATCCCTTTTCATAGCAACTTGGGTTTATTCAAAAGTTATTCTTTCCTTAGGAAATGAACAATACACTCATAGAACTAATTATTTTCGTGATTTCATTTAAGATAAGATTTATTCAAGTATTTGATTGAAGTATGTTTACTATTTTAGTTATATTTTTAGTTTACTTTCCTATTAATACTTTATAATTTTAATTTACTCTATTTTCAAAATTTAATTATTGAAATATCTCTTTTTTTCATGTAACATGGCAAGATGCTGGTAAAATAAAAAAAAAATCATCAAGTTGCGTTATCAACATTTGTTTCACTGGATTTGCTTACCATTTATTAAAGCAAAAAATAATGAACATAAACAGAAAAAGAAATAAAATCATGGACTGACACAGAAATCGTTTTGAGGAAAAATAGAAAAAAAACTGATTTGCATTTAAAAAAAGAGGAAGTAAATCTTGTTCTAAAAGCATGCTCGACTTTTGACTTTTTAGGTTGCAGACGGTAGATTAGCACGTACCGTCTGTTCATGTCAAGTTCGAACGGAATGGGGCGGGGGGGGGTATTACGAGACAAAAGCTGAGAATTAAAAAGCATATAAAGCCAGATTAGGAGCTATGAAAAGAAGGGCTAAAAAGTGTTTGTGGCGCGTGAGATAGGGTTAAAATTAGGGACAAAAGGGAGATTGAACAAGTGGAAGAAGGGAGGAATCCATTTTTGACGGGTAAAGAGGTTAGGGCCGCCTGGGGGTGTAAATTCCGGGCTACAGCTTGACTACCACTAACCGGACAACCCAATCAGAAGAACTACTCCACGTGAACAAAAAAGGGAATACCCTATGAGTTTCGACTACCTAAGAGAAATCAATTGTGTACTGTAATTATGGCTAATTTGAGGAACGAGAGAGATAGAGACAAAGAGATAACACTTTTGATATGTAAAATTTGAGGCACGAGAGTAAATTTCTCACCGAGCTGAAGAATTTAATTAATCGGATTGAAAAGTTTAAAAAATTATATTTTGAGAAAAAAGGACAGAATTTGCTTTTTCATTTCATCAGCAATTTTCTAAAATGTTTTGTAATTGATTTATTGGGGATATTTTTCCCCGACAGATCTTTCCAAAAAAACTTTATTCTTAACAAAAATTTACTGTCTAATTGGCGGCATTTGAGAACTTTTAGAATCATTCCCCGGTGACTAGATTGTCAATGAAGATCACAACACATACTTCTACATAAGCTCTTAATTGCTAATTGCTCTTACGTGCGCTCGATTTTTTTCAATGGATTATCGATTTTCAAAATGAGAAAACGTTAATGTAGTTCACACGAGTAGAAAAAAATATGATTATCTATGTAGTATATACGTACACATCCTTGTCGATATTTCAGGGCAATCAAAAATTTCTAAACATTACAATAATTCAGGCCGTGAACATTTATTACTGTGTTAAAGAGTTGCCTGTGTCACAGTAAATTGTTGCTCTCGTCATGATACTGATTGAACAAATTCTGTCATTCTCTATCAGAGAAATGAAAATCATGCCTTCAGAAAATGTAAAATTACACAAAAATGTCTGCTGATTTTGCGTGTCATCAGTTAAACTGTTCAAAGTTTTTGTTCTTAAGCTGCCAGGAAATTGTACCCTCCCATTTTTAAACCAGAGTTCACTATTCATCTAGAATTTTAGAAGTTATTCTATTTAGAATCTAGAATATAGTGGTTTTGGAACCGACAGGGAATTTTTGGGTTGATGGATCTGTGACAATGTCAGTGTTGTAAGTGATAGCTGACATCAAATATATATTTATTAAATATTTAAAGAAAAAAGAGACAGTAATGTGCGTTCTTAAATAATGTTCTGACCCCGCTCAACCAGGTTTGTTCCAAAAAAAATGATGCATCCATTTAAAAAATTGCTTTGAGCTCAAACCACTATACAAATGAAACAATAACTCAATAGATGGCCAATTATACCTGCCATTAAGGACAGTAAAAGTCAGGACAAAGCAGAAAATCAAATAAGAACAACACGCATTAATTACGACCAAAACTCCAAAAGCATCAGATATAAACTTAACTTTAAATAAGACTTGCATTTAACCAGAAAGATATGGGACCTGTCTTCATTGAGAATATTTTAGAAGTAGGCGGAAAACAAAAAGGGCAAAGTTAGAAAAAAACTTTTACACTTTATAAAAACAATTAAATTCAAAGTCATGAAAGCGATTAGCTATTAAAAAAGTCATTCAATGGCTTCATTTATAATTTCATGCAAAACCATCGAGACCTGCTATAATTCGGAATGTCATAACAGTTCAAAAGTAACAAATAAAGGCAACAATTAGAAAGTCATTTCAATTTTGCGACAAAACCACGTCCAAGCCTATAAGACCGAAATCTATTCACCAAAAAAGCAACTAATATAATCAATTGCCCCATATTTCAACGCCATTAGTGTGATATGCGACTTGTCATTAATATGTCATTATTGTGACCCAAAAGCCAGCAAAAACAAATATGAAAATCTGCAAAAAAAACTCCAAAAAACATTTTTTAAAAATTCAAACAAAAAGCTCCACAACTAGCCCAATTGAAATGAAAGAAAACTTTCTAGAAGTCGGGATGAAAAAAGTAAAAGAAATCAAAGAGGACAGAACCAAAATGCAGCCCCAAAACCTTGATCATTGCAAAAATCAACGACGAGATCAAAACTGGCCTTGCTACCTCTGCGCGGCCAGTTAAACGAAATTGTTCAAAATTTTTTTTTTCGTTTTTTTTTGGGCAAAAGAAATCTTGAATTATCAAAAATAAACTATGCACCTTTTAAAAATAGCGGCTTAAATTGTCAAAATTATGAATCCTTCACAACTTTCCTAGGAACCGTAGGTACAATTGGCCCATATCTGAGTGAAGTTGGCCCAATTTTCATGAAGTATGTTGTTCAAACAAGGCCCCAAGTATTCACTAACTTTAAACGTGCAACAAATGATATTATCTTTACCAATTTTATCATTTTTTAGCAAAAATAGATCACAATTTTTGAGCAAAAATTTCAAAAAATTGTGAACAAAACAAAGTAAGTTAGGCTAACGTTCTCAAATCTTTAAATCTCTGTAACTCCATGGAAAAAGTCCATGAAAAAAATCTCTTAATTTGAAATTCTATGCTTGACAATTTTCTAATGAGACCTTTCACAATCCTACTGTACAATGAATATATCTGTCGGCAAAAAAAGACTGAACAAAAATTCCAGTTGATCACCTTGTTCCTCTCCCACTAAAGTGGGTCAAGACAAACTTTTGAACAAATACGTAAATAAACACTGTATATCATCTATATCGATTCTTTAAAGAGTACTTAATCAAATTTGACTTTTCGCAATTACTAAAATGCTTCCGATTTTTTACCCTCAATAACTACCATAATTTTTCAAAATTTACAAATCCATGCAAATAAGTATCACGGTCGTTAAATTCTCAACTCATCCATTTAGAGACAGATCATCAATTGCTCACAAAAGTTTATTAAAAAAACTTGCTGAAGAGAACTCCTGAGGAAGCCAAGGTTTTGACAAAAAACAATATAATTTGTACTCCGGAGTTTTTTTCTGAATTTAGAAGTAGTGTCTGAAGCCAAACAAATTTTTTGCATTTTTTTCATAATTGATGAGACGTCATTTTTCAAAAGAATTGCCCAGTTTGTATCAAAAATAAAAGTGAGAAAATTGTTTTAGCAATTTGAAAATGATGGTTTTTCGATTTCGCGCGCAGAAATAGTAGCCCTGGCTCTGTAATCCTTAAAGCTGTAAAAAGATAAAAGATCCTGAATATGGTCTGCTTTAGTTATTCTCCCATGTTAAAAAAAAACTGATCCTATTATCAAAAACTGTTAACTTTTATTTGCTTAGAATTTGTTCAAAAAAATGAATGTTGATTTGAAACAAAGATAGCAGTGCTGCTATATCCTTTAAAAGAATAGTGTTTAGAAGATAATAACAAAATGTCAACTGACCAAATTCTAAAATGTACCGCTGGGTAACAAAAATGCACTCTTACAAAAAATGTGATTTAAAAACGTTCAATCTTGCTTTTGTTAACTGCTATGCAGCGGCTCACTTTTCTAACATTTGAGATGATTATTAGTGACTCTTAGAATAAAAAAATATAATAAAAAAAATATAATTAAATTTGTTTGGACTTCAATTTCCCGGTTAGTCTAGGAGAAACAGCAGAACAAAACATTATCAAAATCTACTTGATCTCGGATTTTTAAAGTTCTTAATGAAGTACTTAGATTTGTTTGATGATAAAATTCTCGCACAGTTCGCTCTGAAAACTGAAAACAAATTGAAAGATGCTATTCTAACTTAAAGGTGTATGGAAGATTAAGTGTTACTGGGGGGCATCACCCTAACATAAAATTCAATTGATTGTTAAAGAAAATCTCTCCTTGCGACACAAAAGAAACAGGCTATATAGTCTTATTCTATTCACTCAGATTTAGTGCTGAGGACTTAATAAATGATTATCACATATTTCAAAAATTGTTCAACCTGTCTGAAAACGAATTTATACATTTCTCAATGTTTTTTTTATTCTGATATAGAGGGAGGTTGAAGAAACTTCTAGGGTGTAAAAAATGGATTGCGCCTGGACTATGAATCTTGTAATAATAGAGAGCAGGATCATTGATCTAAACGGTGGAAATTCATCATACTTCACTCTCAGTGCCAAATTTTAGTTCATTGTCGAAGCATGTATTTATCAAATTAAATCCTATTTTATTTGTCGTTTAGTTTTCAGTCAGAAGGTAAAAAGAACACAAAGTTTTTTTATTTTTTAATATCTGAAAGATGTATAACAAAATCATCGCGTAGTTAAAGTTACAAGCTCAAAAGTTATAAATCAAACCAAACATTATAAGTTTTAATGAAAAAAAACAACTCACTTGAAAAGACGATGTAAATTGAGAGCGGACTTTTTTAATGCTGACAATAAATGCGTGCGATGGAAAAGGCCAATGAATGTCAAACACACACTTATCTGTTCACACAGAACCAAAAAAGCCACTAATGCACCTCGAGCCGATTTAAAAAAGCTCGTTAGCGGGCTAAAATGTCCGGATTGTCCAGTAAGTTATCTCTAACCCCGGTTGTAACAGAAAAGAACAGCAAGACTACCTGAAATATTTTGCATTGGAGAGCAAAAAAGTTGGAGCAAAAATTTTGTCACTTGGTGGCTGGCTCTCTGGTTATTTTGGGGCAAAACAGTGCGAAATGTGGGCACAAAACTGAGCGAAATAATGAAGATGAATTTAGTTAGGGAAAAACAAGCGAAAATATCAATGGAATAGTTTAAAACGCGGGGAAGGGAGGGGGTTAAGATTGAATGAATGAATGTTGGAAAAGTGAATGGCTGGGAAATGATATAGAAGAACAAGGTAGCAGTAAAATTGACGCAAATTTGGGGGGTGTTTTTGGTGGGGTTAGCGAAGTGGGTAGTTGGAAAGCGGTGGAAAAAGAGATATGGAATAATCAGTAACCACTACTACCCTATGCGATGCCAATGTTATTACTTCTACCATAACTAGCACTAGTTAGTACTAGTAATACTTGAACCAGTAACTCTTTGCTAGTCCTAGTCACTTGCCGACTCAGTTTTGCACTTACTCTCAGGTGTAAAAAAGTGAAGAGTTATCACTTGTTTGTTCACGCGATGTGCTCTAATGTGTGTCCCCACTAACACCAAAACACGCGAGACAAGATAACCATTTATTCACCATAACCAAATATATATCACACTTTATAAATTCACTTCAAAAACACATCATACCAAACCACACACACATACACACACACTCATACACATACACACACACAACCACACAACACACACACACACACACACACACACACACCCACCCACACATACAACACACAAAAAATATAGGTATAAAAATTCACACTAACCCGTGTGATCGCACTTTTTCACGCGCCTTGTACGAACAGTCTCAGAATGGCAACTTTGGGCAAGTTTTATCCCCGATAAGTTGTTTTCATCAACAACTATTTATCCCAACACAGCTCAAAAGCAGGTAAATCCAGTGGAATAGAATTCTCGGAGGGCAATAGCCAGAAAATAGATAAAAATGTGTTTTTCTATAACTCTCCGGACTTTTTACAGTATTGATAATCAAACATATAAACCCTCGCTTCTATGGCTAAATATATGCCCTTATAGGTAATGTACCCCTTGTTGCTATAGCTGGTAGGGTAAAGGGGAGGGGGTAAAATTATGGAAGCAAGGTTGTGTGGTAAGGAAAGTTATAAATGGTGATAAAAATATTAATAACCACTGGTTTTCCCTGGTTAGTGGAAACAGAGGGGCTACATCAGCGGGTGCATCCGTGCTAACGTGAGGGCTAAATTCACTGGGGTATAAAAAATTAACGCAGTAATTTGCCTGGTTTTTTGCTTAATCCAATTTTGCGTCAAGCATACGAACAGTCTGTGAATATTCGAACAGGCAGAAGAGAACCTCCAGAAAATAACCAAATATATATAAATCTACACTAGTACCATTTTTCATCTATCTTTTTTTAACTCTCAAATATATATACATATTTGCCTCAGCTAACAGGCTCTTCTATGCCTCTTTCTATCTGTGTTTAATCTTTTATTTCTATTTTGCTGTCCCGGTGCATTCACGAAAAAAAGTGTCTGCTTAGGTAAGAGAGTATAAAAAGCGCATATATGTTCGCTTAGAAGAGAAAAGAGAGGAAATATCTAAAATGATAGAGAAAAGACAGCAGAGAATGAAAGATGGAGAGAGAGAGAGAGAAAGAGAAGTAGAAATGGAAAAGCTTACGACAACAGGATGCTTAGAGGTGGCGATGGTTGAAAATAAAAGCGGTGGATTTTATTACAAAAATGGGAAGCAAGGGGGCGGTAGAGTTATATACATATATGTATATATATTGGAAAAAAAGAGAAATTGGGAAGAACAAAAGTGGTGGCCATACAAATGTGATATGTCTCTAGTTTTCTGCTGCTAAGCCATCCAGATTATCTCCATACTCAATTGAAGGGACGAAAGAGAAAGAGTAGAAATAGTAGCCGGACCTGCCATTGTAAAGCGACTACCGACAAAACAGGTGAATTCCAAATCAACATCTAATTAGCCGACTAACAGTTTAGCCGAAAATGGCTCTCCCTATTTGACAATAGAAATTACACAAGGCTATCGCAACAGATGGAGAGATTTAGCTTTTTAAAAAAGGAAATCGAATAATGACTCTTCCCCCATTTTTTTCTTCTCCAATGATGAATCAACTGTTAGAACATCAGTTTGAAAAAATAAATACAGTCAAAATATATCAAATCTTTGTTGCATGGTGTATTTTTACTTAGACATAAAAAGATATTTTTTACTTATATAGACATTTGTCCAAAATTTGGGCTACTAGGTTTTTCCATATAGTTTCTCGATGCTTCCAAAAGCAAATGAAAGAATAGACTCGATGAAGGAGTGTTTAGTTGAGTTAGTTTACTTACTAGTTGGTTTGATCCAGAAATTGGCATGCGTAATTGCGATCTCTCAAAATATAAAACAAAATGATCATGATAGCAGAGAAAAAAAATATTTTTGCCTTGATCGTCCGAGGAAACAAGTTTTTTCTTATTTTAAAAAGTAAAGAGAATAAGATCAAAGTTCACTTTATTTTTGCTTATGTTATTTAGATGAATTTTGGCTAAAGAAAAACTCTCACAGCTCACAAAGAGTAGTGAAAAAGTTTTTTTTTGGTAATCATGTATGGAAGTTCTGTTTGAATGATAAGACAAAATTTGGCAGAAAAATGGTTATAAACAAGATTCTGGCAGAGAATCAGAATTTATAAAAATCTTGGAAAACAATAGCAATCTGTTGAAATCTGTCATAATAGCTGCTCTTCTGGCAGGTTGTCATTTTTCTCACAGAATCTTCTATAAAACTGTTTCTGCAGAACCTGGATAGCAACCTTTTTCTTCCAGATTCTGCCTCTGGATTCCGAAAGAACTCCCGTGCATGATTACAAAAAACAGTTCTCTACTGTTTTTAAGCTATGCGAGTTCTTGCGTAGTCTAATGTTATTTAAATGTGCATTTATTCTAGTTTAAAAACTAAAAAATCGCATCGCCCAGTTTTTGCAAAAAATTGTTATCTTTAAAATATTTAAAAATCTATTAAATGATATTAAATTGTTGTGAGAAACAAATTATGCATGCATGTTTCTGGATCAAAACAACTACTGGGCATATTGTATGCTACTCGACAGGACACTACATCATCATATATATTCTGTCAATTGCTTGGGGTGTTTCTCTATTTTAATGTTCACTTTTTCATTATCTTCTTTTCTTAGAGGGTCTAAGCAGGTGCAACTATTGTGTAATTGGACCAGTACTGGATTAAAAGCAGTATCTCTTTATTGAAAGCACATTGTGCTAACCGTTGCGCCAAATAGTCAGTTTTGGGCATCTTTTGTAACCTATATTGTTCTTGTTCCTTAAGGTTTCATCTCTCTAGCCGAGTAACAATTGGTCAAGTTGACCATTTTTCAAGCTAAATTGAGCTCGTCGCAAGCAAAATTTACATAAGGCTGACTTGTCTCAACCTTGTACTATCGTTCTTTCTAAGCACTTTGTAGAGACCAACTATTTGCGCCAAAATTAATGCTACGACTGCCACTGCTTTTTAGATTAATATTAATTGCAAACAGTAGCAATAATTTTTGCCTAAACACGCAGCAACAAAACGATAGAATTATCTAAAACTTCCATAGAATTTAAATAAACTTTATTCTTACAATAGTAAATTCATTCACTTCATTCGTTTCATTCAACCAAAATTGAAACATAAGGGGCAGAGTATGATCCTCATAACAAACTTTGAAGCATGATGCCAGATATGTTGTATCTATATAATAAGACTCTAAACATACATATTGTGACAATTTTAGTTCAAATTACTTACATGTTTAAAATTATTAAGACAACTTCACATTTCAAAAATTGACCTAATATAAAACAGAGAGGTCTATTTGAAGAATTAACTTTAATTTATATCAATTAAAGTGCTAATGGATAAACAGTACAAATTCATCAGGCTTTAAAACCTTGTTGATAGCCATTTTATTCGAAATCACATTTTGACAATGTGATTTCGAATAAAATCACAAGTTGGTAAAAAATGATAGCAAATGATTGCTCGAAATTTTCATTGACATCATAATTTGTTTCAAAGAACATCCTGAAACAAAATCATAACACACAATCCAAAAGCACGCCGGTTTACATTTTGAGAATTTACTCATCATTGGGGGCTACCTCTTTGAAAGAAAGGATAGATTTATCAAAATTTTTTGAAATTAGTTCGAAACTGAAACTTGATTGAGAAATTAGGAGTTCATGAAAGTTTGACGATTAAGAGATAAAGAGTGGCGACTTAAAAAATCTAGAATTATTTTTTGAATGTTTATTAAGAAATTATGTTGAAAAAATGGTGACTTTTTCACATTAGCTTGTGACAGGAGCAAATTACAACTGGAGCTTCATCGTTAATCATCTTTAATTTGTTAATTTAGTAACCCCTATAGGAAAAACTTTGACAATGACTTTAAAGTTTTAGAAGCTCCCTATTTTAGAAAGATCATGTTTAGAGAGATCACCATCGTTGAAACAGACCATACCGCTGTTGATGAAGGTTGGCCATGCAAAAATTTTAATTCGAAATAGAAGCGTGACAATTGAAATTTGCATAAATTTTGACTGGATTTCAACTTACAATGCATATATTTTAAGATCTTTGTGAGGTGTAACCGAAAATTGCAAAATCTTAAATATTTCAAATGTTATGTGACATCTCATAAAGTTCTTATAGCATGTATCTTACTCATAGTGAAATTTTTCAATTTTGAAGTGGGAATAGAATGGCGTCTTAATTTTTCAAATTTTGAAATTTTTGACGCATAATCTGACGTGAATATTTCATGCACCTCTTTTTAAGGTTTGCGTAAATCAGTGCAATTTCAGAAATTCTGGATTATCGCAGAGAAATGGTTTGAACCGAGAAAAAACTGCTAGCTAGATTAATTTTTGCGGTAATCACAATCTTATGAAGTAGAAAGTTTCTGATTTTCTAATGTTTCTTAATTCAATCTAGCCTAGTTCTTTTATTTGCTCTTTGTTTTTTATAAAAACCGATTCAATTTCTTGTGCCCACTATATTTTCCTGACCCTCCATTCATTGTGACGCTTTGTAGCGCACAAAGTTCAAAATTTAAAAAGGCGACTATTTATCCAGACACATTTTGATCTATTGATAGTCGTTGGCAAACAAGAGAATCCGGTGTAAGGGCGCCAGTTTGATATATCAAACGGAAATTCTATCCACAATCAATTTACATCTGGACCAACTAATTTCGACAAGGATTATTACTGCTTTTTTCACTCTTTTTGATTTTGGTTCATGCCTTAGAGGTTTCCAAAAGTTATGGGAGAAATTGCAAATTGTTCGTTAATCATGAAACATATGTCATTTAAGAGGTTAAAGTGCTTAATAAAGTTCCGTACGAAATAACGTATTATGACAAACATTATAGGAGAGAAACCCGAAAACGCAAGCAGAGGACTGAATCACCCTATTTTTCAAGCCTTCGTTTTCACGAACAACGATAGACCTGCTAAGTTCTTGGCACAGGAACAGGTATGAAAATTGGATGTCTGTTGCAAGAAAGTGTCTATGTTTTAATCTTCTGTTATTATCAGGACTCTCACCAGTGTGAAAGACAAAATCCCCAGTCTCCCCACAACAAATACACAACAGTACACACAAGCACAACCATACACACTGAGACACATAAACAAACTCAGATGCACACACACACACACACACACACACACACACACACACACACACACACACACACACACCACCACCACCACACACACACACGCACACCCACACACACACACACACACAACACACAAACACACACAAAACACACACCCACACATACACAAAGACTCACACACACACAACACACACACACACACACAACACACTCACACACACACACAAACATACCCACACACACACACACACACACACACACACACACACACACACACACACACACACACATACACACACACAACACACTCACACACAGAGACACACACAAACACACCCACACACACACACCCACACCCACCAACACACACACAAACACACACACACCACACACACACACACACACACACACCCACACAACACACAACACGCACAACAAACACACTCACATATACACAAAGACTCACACACACACACACACACAACACATACACACACAAACAACACACTCTCACACACATAGACACACACAAACACCCACACACACAAACACACAAACACACACACACACACACCCACACACACAACACACAAACACACACAACACACACACTCACAGACACAAACAAACACACCCACACACACACCCACACCCACACACACCCACACACCACACACACGCACACGCACACACACACACACCCACACACACACACACAACACACAAACGCGCACACACAACACACACACAACACAAAATCACACACACGCAACACACAACACACAACACACACACACTCACACGCACGAACACATATACACAACACACACACACACCACACAACACACACTCACACACACAACACACATTTAAACAAACACAAACAAACACACAACACATAAACACAAAAAAAGACACACTCTCTCTCACACACACAACACACACGCACTCACTCTCACATGCGCACACACTTACACTCTCTCACACACGCACACACACACACTCTCACACTCACCTGCAAACACACACACACACACAAACTCACATACACATACTCACACACACATACACGCACACACACACACACAATCACACACACACATAACACACACACTCACACGCGCACGCACACACACTCTATCTCTCTCTCTCACACACACACACACACTCACACGCGCACACACACACTCACACGCACACACCCTCTCTCTCTCTCAAACACATGCGCGCGCACACACACACACACAATTACACACACACAATCACACACTCCCTCTTTCTCACACATGCACACACACACATTCACACTCGCTCACAATCACACTCACACGCACGCACCAACACACACTCTCTCTCTCTCTCTCTCTCTCTCGCTCTCACACATGCACGCACACACAATCACACACACACACGCACGCACACACAATCACACATACACACAATACACACACACACAATACACACACACTCACCCTCTCACACACACAGAACACACACAACACACTTACACACACAAACACACAGAAACACACAAACACACCCACACATACACACACATCCACACACAACACGCAAACAAACAAAACACACACACTCACACATACACAAGGACTCTCACACACTCACACACACCACACAACACACACTCACACACACAACACACAATCACACACACGAAACACACAACACACAACACACACACACTCACACACCCTCTCTCTCTCAAACACATGCGCGCGCGCGCTTACACACACAATTACACACACACAATCACACACTCCCTCTTTCTCACACATGCACACACACACACATTCACACTCGCTCACAATCACACTCACACGCACGCACCAACACACACACACACACTCTCTCTCTCTCTCGCTCTCACACATGCACGCACACACAATCACACACACACACGCAAGCACACACAATCACACATACACACAATACACACACACAATACACACACACACTCACCCTCTCACACACACACAACACACACAACACACTTACACACACAAACACACAGAAACACACAAACACACCCACACATACACACACATCCACACACAACACACAAACAAACAATACACACACACTCACACATACACAAGGACTCTCACACACACATACCACACAACACACACTCACACACACAACACACATTTAAACAAACACAAACAAACACACAACACATAAACACAAAAAAAGACACACTCTCTCTCACACACACAACACACACGCACTCACTCTCACATGCGCACACACTTACACTCTCTCACACACGCACACACACACACTCTCACACTCACCTGCAAACACACACACACACAAACTCACATACACATACTCACACACACATACAAGCACACACACACACACAATCACACACACACTCACACGCACGCACCAATACACTCTCTCTCTCTCTCTCTCTCTCTCTCGCTCGCTCTCACACATGCACGCACAAACAATCACACACACACAATACACACACACACTCACCCTCTCACACACACACCACACACAACACACTTACACACACAAACACACAGAAACACACAAACACACCCACACATACACACACATCCACACACAACACACAAACACACACACACACACACACACACAACCACCACCAACACACAAACACACACAAAACACACACACTCACACTTACACAAAAACTCACGCACACAACACACACACACAACACACAATCACACACACACACAACACAAAACACATGCACACACACTCACACGCACCAACACACATACACACCACTCACTCATACACACACACCACACACACACACACACACTCACACACACAGCACACATTTATATATACACACAAACAAACAACACATAAACGCAAAAAGAGACACACTCTCTCACACACAATACACACACTCACTCTCACATGCGCAAACACTTACACTCTCTCACAGACGTACACACACACACACACACACACTCACACTCACCTGCAAACACACACACACACAAACTCACACACACATACTCACACACACATACACGCACGCACACACACAATCACACACACACACAACACACACACACACTCACACGCGCACGCACACACACTCTATCTCTCTCTCACACACACACACACTCAGACGCTCACACACACACTCACGCGCACACACCCACTCTCTCTCTCTCAATCACATGCGCGCACACACACACACACAATCACACACACACAATCACACACTCCCTCTTTCTCACACATGCACACACACACACTCACCCTCTCACACACACAACACACAAACACACACACACACAACACACTCACACACACAGAGACACATAAAAACACACCCACACACACACCCACACCCACCCACCCACCCACACACACACACACACACACACACGCACACACAACCACCACCACCACCACACAAACACACACAACACACATACACTCACACACACACAACACACAATCACACACACACAACACAAAACACATAAACGCAAAAAAAAGACATACTCTCTCTCTCACACACAACACATACACTCTCACACACAACCACCACCAACACACAAACACACACAAAACACACACACTCACACTTACACAAAAACTCACACGCACAACACACACACACACAACACACAATCACACACACACAACACAAAACACATGCACACACACTCACACGCACCAACACACATACACACCTCTCACTCATACACACACACCACACACACACACTCACACACACAGCACACATTTTTATATACACACAAACAAACAACACATAAACGCAAAAAAAGACACACTCTCTCACACACAATACACACACACTCACTCTCACATGCGCAAACACTTACACTTTCTCACAGACGTACACATACACACTCACACTCACCTGCAAACACACACACACACACACACACACAAACTCACACACATACTGACACACACATACACGCACGCACACACACAATCACACACACACACAACACACACACACTCAGCCGCGCACACACACACTCACGCGCACACACCCACTCTCTCTCTCTCTCAATCACATGCGCGCGCGCACACACAC
This sequence comes from Convolutriloba macropyga, assembly GCF_964194025.1. Taxonomy (NCBI): domain Eukaryota; kingdom Metazoa; phylum Xenacoelomorpha; order Acoela; family Convolutidae; genus Convolutriloba; species Convolutriloba macropyga. The sequence continues at coordinate 35,416,550 of NC_134481.1, read as the reverse complement.
ACAATCACACACTCCTTCTTTCTCACACATGCACACACACACACACACCCTCTCACACACACAACACACACACAACACACTCACACACACACAGAGACACATAAAAACACACCCACACACACACACACACCCATCCACCCACCCCCCACACACACACACACAACCACCACCACCACCACACAAACACACACAAAACACATACACTCACACATACACAAAAACTCACACACACACACACACAACACACACACACACACAACACACAATCACACACACACAACACAAAACACATAAATAGACACTCACACGCACCAACAAACATACACACCACTCACACAT